>NW_027417140.1:0-29583 GCF_009905375.1 Apium graveolens
CCTAGATATCCATCAAGAAACTAACATTCATGTTTTCAATAGAATTGGTCAGACCAAAATTCAGACTTGTTCCACTAAAACCAAGTCCTAACAACACTTTAAATACTCATTTAATTTGATAAATTTACATAAAAATAAGTCAACAAAGAAACATGCAAATCAATACAAGAAGCAATGTTTAATATAGTAAGTCTACTATAGACCACCCCCACATGAAGCATGTTTTTTACATAGTATTTAGCATAAAATGATTTAGAAATAGAAATCGTTGCTGCAATCACTATGGGGAATTGAGAGGATGGAATCAATGGCATGTTGTTCTCCAATAGCAAGGCAGCAGCAACAACCCCACTTCCAAGTTTACGAAGGAACCACCATCCTTAAGAATCATCTCCATACCAGTAAGACAGCCTATCACTTGCACAACAAAACACCCTTAAGTTTTAGTAGAATATTATAATATTTCATTGTTTTTGAAATGGTTAGTAAGAGGTAAATAGAGAGAAATATTTACAACTTGTCTCGTTTAGAGTGATTGTGTGGTCTTAGTAAAAGGATGTCACAAGGTTATGGCTCATATTATGAATTTTGACATAGTTTTTTAAAGCTTCTCAAAGTGAATTGAGTAACTAACATATTTTACTATTAATCTTGTCTCTGGTCAATATGTAGATGCAACACAAATCTATAACATTGAATATAAGAAATGACAATATACCTCATTTGATTTCTCACATGATCTATTCCTCGAATCCTTTCATGCTACTTTATTAAGTCCAAGCCATAAGATCCAGTTGTATAATTCTATGCCCTTCTAATAACTTCTCAACTATCAATGTACGTAGGTACCAAACCGCAGTAACAATATGACTAATATGACTAAACGTTCATCTTTCTCAGTGCAGTTTTTTCAGCCCCGAGGCTTCCACAACAAACCTGTGATTTGAACATATAGTCCCACAATATCCAAAAATGTAAAACTAGAGAGCACATAATATCCGATTCTTAAAATTCTGTAAGCAATTAGAGGATGAAATAAAAATCGCTACAATTAAAATCATTGCACTTGTAATTCTTAAATCATCTATAAATGAACTGATTTGTAATATTTACATTGTATCTACAAATAATGGTTTCAACATGTTTCTACTTTCTATGCATCTCACAAAGAACATAATCAAACAAAAATATTTTCAGTGTTTTGCTTAAGCTGCATATAAGAAATATTTAACTTGTTGTGTTGCAAGGGGAGTGTGCCTTGCTATTATGTTATTAAATCTTTCCTCGAATATTAGATCAAGTGATGCCTGACATAAAAGTTGAATGGAGCGAGTACAAAATCTCGTGTTCAGTTGTTTCACCTATTTGGCTCTCATTACATAAGCAACTCATGACTTCTTGTTTATATATAAAAATAATATATAAGACTCTGTGTTAGGATAGGAGGGTTAGGAGGGTCAATATATTCAACATATAAAGTGAATTCAATAATTATTGTAGTTTGCTAGAATCAAGAATATATATCACATTTTGTGTAATACAACTTGTATATAGCCAATAGCACATATTGTCGCTTATGAATTTTTGCACATAAAATTATATAATAACGCTATGTTAAATCGTAGAAATATATAAAAACACTTTCCAAGATAATCAAAAATTAATAACTTTCCGTTCTTTGAGAACAACTTTGTCATCAATATCACCAACACCAAGAAAATGCTTGATGTACCAATGGATCATCATTCTTTGGAGCAGACCTTGACGCTTAATGATATATAATGATATCGCTACATGGTAAGGTTTTCTCCAAAAACTTTATCGAAATATCCAGAATTTATTTAAGTTCCTCTTTAAGAGAATGGTAATGTGTGATATGATAGCTGAGTAATGGTATTTGATTTCTGAAACCTTAAATCTAATAAACATGGTTAACAATATGGAAATTAAAATTAATTTAAATTCAAAATAAATAAGAATAGTAGAGATGATAGAAAACATTACAATTTTCTCGATTCTAGTGGATTATAGATTGTGTATAATGTATGTCTCAATACATGGAGGCTCTAATTTTTATAATGTAGTACTTTGCAATGGAGAAATTTGATCAAAATTAAAGAGTGGTTTTAATTAGAGAGACACATTGTGTTCAATTTAGTTTTACTTACACATATTTCTCAAAAATCAATTCTATGTTAAAATCCTTTTTATCCATATAATTAACAAATTGAGTTCTAGTGGCGGATACTTGAATCTCGTACATGGTAAAAAGGAAAAATAAAGTGTACCAAAGTTTTTTAAGTTGTAAAGAACTTTAATTGTTATATCAATAAATATCCATTCCAACCTATCTTATGCCTTAAAATATCAATTCTTAACCCACCACACCCTTTTTTCCCTTGTGACTTCAAAGCAATCATTGTATTATGAGCTAATAGCCTCCTTCATTAAAAGCACTCTGTTTGTTAGACACTGTCTAGATTAACATAGTTTGAACTTATTCACCACCACCTTCGACAGTATGCGCATCACAATATTATAAAATAGATAGGTCGAAGATCTTCCATATGTTTCACTTATTTAACCTTAGGAATAAGACATACAAGCCTACGATTTAGTTCCCTAGGCCCATGTCGTGTATCAAAGAAAATCTGACAAAATAGAACAACATATCTTTTAAAAATATTTCAATACGTTTGAAAAATGCCGGTTTCGACCCATGTGGATCTAGTGAGTTGTATTGATGCATGAACAAGACTACATTCTTAACTTCCTCCTCCCTAATAGGTACTATGACCTAGTGATTGTGAATAATAAAAAAAAAGTTTGCAAAAAGGGTAAATTTGACACGACCATAATCGAATAACCATATATCAAACAAAATGGTAAAATTTGACAAAAATTAAACAACTTACCGAGCAGAAACAAAACCATGTAAAGCATAGGAAAAAACATATGTGTGTGTAAAGCCATAGGAATATCAGATATTCATGTCCCATAATTACAATATACCTGTTTTCTTGTGGTGGTTTCGGTATTTTTGTTTATAACTATGAGCCAAAGCCAAAGCGACCAAATCGAGATGTTCCTCCAGACTCTGATATTTTACCTTGAGTAGAAGATGCTTTTTTGATGAGTCGATTTGATCCATGTTTGTGGAGAAATGACCCTGCAAAGAGAAAGTCAGGTACCGGGATTTGTAAATAACAATCTGAGAATCTCAGATTGAAATTTAATTTAATTCCTTATCACCAAATGATAAGTTTGTCAAAAAAGAGCACAAAATGTTTACCTATCCAAGGGAATCCATGTTATAAAAGATGGCAACCTTTACACTTTTGCTAACTTGATACATTTCCCTGTAGTAGGTAAGGTCATAGTTGCAGATCAATGTCCTCCACCAATACTATAGATGTCATTTTCTTCGTTATTTGTATTAGTAACATATCGCCCGTCCTTCAACTATTCTTGTTAACCCATAATAACAATTAAATGTCACTAAGCTAACCACACTTTAACTTTATAAAGCTTAACCCATAATAACAATTAAATGTCACTACAAGTAACAAAATAAATTCATATTGACATATAAATACCACCATTCTGAAATAATAGTTCAAAAAGTGTACCCACAAATAAAAAAAACTCAACACTTAAATACATTATATATAATAATAAATCAAGTATATGTAATCTATTTAA
This sequence comes from Apium graveolens, assembly GCF_009905375.1. Lineage (NCBI taxonomy): Eukaryota > Viridiplantae > Streptophyta > Magnoliopsida > Apiales > Apiaceae > Apium > Apium graveolens. The sequence continues at coordinate 3,703 of NW_027417140.1, forward strand.
ATTCAGATAAAATAGATGTACATTTAATATTTACTATCTATATAATCCTTAAAATAAAATAAAAAAGATAAATAAAATAGTAACATATGCTTATGATTATGCAAGTGGACAAAATATAAATATTGGTGTATAAAATTTTCATAACCTTACGTGTAAAATTATCAATATACAAAATAAGTATAATCAATTTAATAAATGAGCATATTTAATTGGTGCACTAATCTAAATGCATATCTAAATCAAACATATATTTAACATATAACATATGAATTATTATGCATGCACAAAACACGTAATTATAACATAAATTCATGCATTAAATATTTACAAAAAAAATGGTGATTTTACTAAAACATTTAATAATCAACATCAAACTAAATGATTAAATTAAGTAAACTATATTGGTTATACACATAACATGGAACTAAATAAAAATAAACTAATAACAAGTGAATTAGAATAGTCATACATAAGTTCATAAAAATGTAATTTAATATATATATATATATATAAGAATGCAATAAACATGTAAAATACATAAGTAAAATATAGGAAATAAAACGTACCTGAAAAGAGAAGATGTTATACAGAGACAAAATGAAGTGGGTACGTGATCACAAATTTAAACAAATATTATCTCTTTTGCTAATATGTAGGTTTGACTGAGTTTTCAAATACACATAACAGGTACTAATAAATATACACAACATAAACTACACCTATTATTAAATTCTAGTGATAAAATAAATATATATTAAATTAAAATTATGCACATATAAATTAAAACAATTTTTTAACCTTACTAAATATTTTAGATAACTAGAAATGTTTATTTTTAATATAAAAATACGTCTTTAGATTTAATACAAATCTATATATAAAATATTATTTTTCTTATATAACCAAATAATTTTAAATGCGAAAAATGTGTATATATATAATTACAAAAATCATGGTTATTACATTCTACCCTCCTTAAAAAAATTTGGTTCCCAAATTTAAACATACCAAAAATATTTAATGATACCAAAAATATTTCTGCATCGAGAAAGTCAGAAAATATTTAACCAAAAAAAAATAAAAGTAGTTTTTTTGTGGAAACGCAAATAACTAAACTTATAACTCTAAAAGGGCAGTCTATAGGAAGCTAACCTAGGCTCTGAATACCAACTGTAATACGCCAACTTATCAGAAAATAGTTATACTTAAATATTCAGCTAAAACTCCAAATTAAATCCAAATTAAATCCATAATAAGAATAAGTTTCTAGTTTTTCATAAAATTCTAAAATCCCAGACAGAAATAAAATCATCTAAGCTGAAAATAAAGCAAATCTAGGGAGACGCAGCTCCAATACAAACATAATCACTAAAATATTGTTCCAAAGCATCGAGCTTTAAGATGTGGCAAAAGCTAAGCATGTGAAAATTTGTGAGTAATGAGCAAGAGCCCAGCAAGAAAACAGTTCTACACTAGTCGATCAACTATCATAATTTTATAACACAAAAATCATTTTCCAACATCCATATGACATAAGATATAAAATTCCATAGCTCGTTAAAGTCACAAATACCTGGTGACACAGTATCAAAAGTTCATAATTTCTCTCAATAATGCGCCACTCCCTAGTAAGCTATCAAAGGGAACTTGTAAAAACGCGTACTTCATCCATAAATTTTAAAATAAAAGCAGTGCAAAAATATTTAAAACATTTTAAAATAAATAAAGTGTGAAGAGTTAACTTACCTTAATAGCAATATCTCTCAAATTAGGTTGCCAAAAATGAACCTACACATACACACATACACTTAATATAATAATCAGAATGTTAACATGTACATGCCACTAAGCTAACCACACTTTAACTTTATAAAGCTTAACCCATAATAACAATGAAATGTCACTACAAGTAACAAAATAAATTCATATTGACATATAAATACCACCATTCTCATATAATAGTTCAAAATAGTGTAGCTACAAAAAAAAAACTCAACACTTAAATACATTATATATAATAATAATAAATCAAGTATATGTAAACTATTTAAATTCAGAATAAAATAGATGTACATTTAATATTTACTATATATATAATCCTTAAAATAAAATAACCAAGATAAATAAAATAGGTAACATATGCTTATGATTATGCAAGTGGACAAAATATAAATATTGGTGTATAAATTTTCATAACCTTACGTGTGAAAATATCATTATAAAAAATAAGTATAATCAATTTAATAAATGAGCATATATTTAATTGGTGCACTAATCTAAATGCATATCTAAATTAAACATATATTTAACATATAACATATGAATTATTATGCATGCACAAAACACGTAATTATAAACATAAATTCATGCATTAAATATTTAAAAAAATGGTGATTATTAACTAAAACATTTAATAATCAACTTCAAACTAAATGATTAAATTAAGTAAACTATAGTGTTATACACGTAACCATGGAACTAAATAATAAAATAAACTAATAACAAGTGAATTTGAATAGTCATACATAAGTTCACAAAAATGTAATTTAATTATATATATATATAGAAGTATGCAATAAACATGTAAAATACATAAGTAAAAATATAGGAAATAGTACCTGAAAAGAGAAGATGTTATACAGAGATAAAATGATATGCTAATAGCCCCATTTATACACAAGTTGGTTCAACTAATACTCTGATTCAATGGGTTAGTGGGTACCTGATCACAAATTTAAACAAACATTATCTCTTTGTTAACATGTGTTTGACTGAGTTTTTCAAATACACATAACACGTACTAATAAATATACACAACATAACTACACCTATTATTAAATTCTAGTGATAAAATAAATATATATTAAATTAAAATTATGCACATATAAATTAAAACAATTTTTTTAACCTTACTTAAATATTTTAGATAACTAGAAATGTTTATTTTTAATATAAAAATAAGCGTCTTTAGATTTAATAAAAAATCTATATAATAAAATACTTTTTTTCTTATATAACCAAATAATTAAAAATGCGAAAAATGTATATATATATATAATTACAAAAATCATGGTTATTACATTCTACCCTCCTTAAAAAAATTTGGTCGCCAAATTTAAACATACCAAAAATATTTAATGATACCAAAAATATTTCTGCATCGAGAAAGTCAGAAAATATTTAACCTAAAAAAAAATAAAGATAGTTTTTTTTTGGAAAAACAAATAACTAAACTCATAACTCTAAAAGGGTAGGAAGCTAACCTAGGATCTAAATACCAACTGTAATACCCAACTTTTCAGAAAATAGTTATACTTAAATATTCAGCTAAAACTCCAAATTAAATCCATAATAAGAATAAGTTTCTATTTTTTCATAAAATTCTAAAATCCCAGACAGAAATAAAATCTTTTAAGCTGAAAATAAAGCAAATCTTAGTAGAAGCAGCTCCAATACAAAGATAATCACTAAAATATTGTTCCAAATCATCGAGTTTTAAGATGTAGTAAAAACTATGCACCTGAAAATTTGTGACTAATGAGCCAAAAACCCACAAAGAAAACAGTTCTACACAAGTGGATCAAGTATCATAATTTTATAAAGCAAAAACCATTTTCCAAAATCCAAATGACATAAGATATAAAATTCCAGAGCTCGTTACAAGTACCGGTGACACAGGATCCGGAACTATATGCAATTACTAACTGGTTCATAAGTGGGAATTCTTATTTGTAAAACGGGGTACTTCATCCATAAATTTTAAAACAAAAGAAGTGCAAAAATATTTAAAAAATTTTAAAATAAATAAAGTGTGAAAGCTAACTTACCTTAATAGCAATATCTCCTAAAATTATGTTGCCAAAATGAACGTAGACATACACACATACACTTAATATAATAATGAGAATGTTAACATGTACATGTCACTAAGCTAACCACACTTTAACTTTATAAATCTTAACCCATAATAACAATTAAATGTCACTACAAGTAACAAAATAAATTTATATTGACATATAAATACGACCATTCTCATATAATAGTTCAAAATAGTGTACCGACAAATAAAAAAAACTCGACACTTAAATACATTATCTATAATAATAATAAATCAAGTATTTGTAAACTATTTAAATTTAGAATAAAATAGATGTACATTTAATATTTACTATCTATATAATCCTTAAAATAAAATAACAAAGATAAATAAAATAGGTAACATATGCTTATGATTATGCAAGTCGACAAAATATAAATATTGGTGTATAAAATTTTCATAACCTTACGTGTGAAAATATCGTCATACAAAATAAGTATAATAAATTTAATAAATGAGCATATATTTAATTGGTCCACTAATCTAAATGCATATCTAAATCAAACATATATTTAACATATAACATATGAATTATTATGCATGCACAAAACACGTAATTATAAACATAAATTCATGCATTAAATATTTACAAAAAATATGGTGATTATTAACTAAAACATTTAATAATCAACATCAAACTAAATGATTAAATTAAGTAACTATAATGTTATACACATAACCATGGAACTAAATAATAAAATAAACTGATAACAAGTGAATTAGAATAGTCATACATAAGTTCAAAAAAATGTAATTTAATTATATATATATATAGAAGTATGCAATAAACATGTAAAATACATAAGTAAAAATATAGGAAATAGTACCTGAAAAGAGAAGATGTTATACAGAGATAAAAATGATATGCTAATAGCCCATTTATACACAAGTTGGTTCAACTAATACTCTGATTCAATGGGTTAGTGGGTACCTGATCACAAATTTAAACAAACATTATCTCTTTGTTAACATGTGTTTGACTGAGTTTTTCAAATACTCATAACATGTACTAATAAATATACACAACATAACTACACCTATTATTAAATTCTAGTGATAAAATAAATATATATTAAATTAAAATTATGCACATATAAATTAAAATTTTTTTTTAACCTTACTTAAATATTTTAGATAACTAGAAATATTTATTTTTAATATAAAAATACGCGTCTTTAGATTTATTAACAAATCTATATAATAAAATATTATTTTTCTTATATAACCAAATAATTAAAAATGTGAAAAATTTATTATATATATATATATATATATAATTACATAAATCATGGTTATTACAAAATTGATCATGGTAATGATGAAGATATCCTACAAATTGATGCTCTTTTAGTTGAAAAGTTTAGAAATATGGGCTATATAGACTTCAAAAAAAAAGTTTTTGAAAAAAAGGCTCTACTTTCTCCAACTTTACCTTGACAAGAGGAATTAAAGAAAGAATGATCGCAAGGAGTCAAGGTATGGGAAAATTACAAGTCAAAGATCAAGTGATATAATTGTGATGAAGTCGGACATTTTGCTGCTCATTGAGAAAGCCAAACGCTAAGAAGAAACAAGTCTTGATCAACAAGAAGAAGAATTGAAGCAAGTTTGGACCAGAAGAACAATTGGGACGATACATTACAGGAGTACAAACTATGCTCACAAAAAATTGGATAATGTTCTATTATAAAGGGCTTTTCTTAATTTTAGGTAAAAGTTACAAAAAAACTAATGGAGATTAAATAATTTAAACATGTATATTTTATTTTGTTGAATGATATTATATTGTTAAACTAACACTTTTGAACAATCAACTTTTGGAAATTTATATGAATTATTCATAGTAAAGTCAATATTTATTTAAATTGAAATGATATCAATAGTTTAAATTTGTTTTTATGATTTTCTTGCTAATAAAATATGTTAAACACATTATTAAGACGTCATTTTAAGGATAAAATAAAGAACATGAACTCACAAGTTGTTATGATAAAAACAAACACATTATTCTCAAATCTACTTACTCAAATTTACAGGGAAAATACAATATTGTAAAAATAAAACTTAAATAATCATCATAAACATATTTATGTTTGCAAAATAAATTGAACAAATTAAATATTTAATCTTGAATTATAAAGTAACTTATATAAAATATGTAAATGTCAAGATTAATGAATACTGATATGTCTTTTCTAAAAAAATACACAACATTAATAAATGAATAAGAAAATATTTTATACACTGAATATGAAAAAAAAAATTATTTTATCTTTATCGCGTCCCAACAACACCTAGTATTTTACAAAAAATATAAATTTAAACAATTCGATAAAAATAATGAACAATTATCCAGTATCCAATTTAAAGTCTAATTATATAACAACTAAATCGACTAATTATTATTGAATCAATATATGTAAATAAGGTACTTAATATTGATAAATGATATATAAAAATACATTATATTTAGTGTTAAATATAAACCATAAAAAATTGAAAAACTGGTTTGAATTCGATCTTAAGAAAGTCATATTTAAAAAGGCCCCAAGCTGCCTGAACATCTATTTTATTATAAAACTTTGCTTCTGTCATAAAGAGAAAAAACTTGGATTTACACAAATTTGGAATTTTAAAAATATCGAAATAATTTTTTGATAGTTTTATTTTTCATCCAATTTTTTACACTAAAATATTTTGGGATAAAATTCTAATGGGAAAAAATTCTGCACATCTTTAATATATTTTAAGAAAATTTAACAAATGTACATTATTTTTTGAAGAAATGAAAAGTAATAAAATTAAGTTTTTTTACATATATCTAATTCGGACGTGCTGTAATTTGCGCCATTCTTGGCCCTCAAAATTTTGTATAAAATCCAAATTCAATAGTTTTTTAGGAAAATTGATTCGATCCAAATTCTAAATATGTAAATTAATAAAGCCACCCTTAACACTATTTAATTTATCTTTATTTAAATTATTTAATATTTATCTTTTAAGTTTAAATGAACATTTATCTTTTTTAGTTGAAATAAATTAGTCAATTAAATTATAATTATTATGTTCCCACTATGGCTTATTGGCTTTCTATTCTACCAAAAATTTATTTTTGGTTTGCTAATAGAACCTATAATATTTCTCACTTTGTAAGTCAAGAGTTATTATTGCTATTTAAGCAAGCAAAATAACTTCTAATTGGATTTATCTTCTTGTACCTAGATAATCCATCAAGAAACTAACAATTCATGTTTTTCAATAGAATTGGTCAGACCAAAATTCAAGACTTGTTCCACTAAAACCAAGTCCTAACAACAATTTAAATACTCATTTAAATTTGATAAAATTTACATAAAAATAAGTCAATAAAGAAACATGCAAATCAATACAAGAAGCAATGTTTAAGATATAGTAAGTCTACTATAGACCACCCCACATGAAGCATGTTTTTTACATAGTATTTAGCATAAAATGATTTAGAAATAGTAATAGTTGCTGGAATCACTAATGGGGAATTAAGAGGATGGAATCAATGGCATGTTGTTCTCCAAGTATGCAAGAGCAGCAGCAACCCCACTTCCAAGTTATACCAAGGAACCAACATCCTTAAGAATCATCTCCATACCAGTAAGACAGCCTATCACTTGCAACTACAAAAAACACCCGTAAGTTTATAGTAGAATATTTATAAATATTTCATTGTTTTTCAAAATGGTTAGTAAGAGGTAAATAGAGAGAAAATATTTATAACTTGTCTCGTTATGAGTGATTGTGTGGTCTTAGTAAAAGGAAGTAGGATACAAGGTTATGGCTCATATTATGAATTTGACATAGTTTTTTTTAAGCTCACAAAGAGAATTGAGGAACTAACATATTTTACTATTAATCTTGTATGTGGTCAATATGTAGATGCAACAAAATCTATAACATTGAATATAAAAAATGACAATATACCTCATTTAGGTTTCTCACATGATCTATCCTCGAATCCTTTCATGCTACTTTATTAAGTCCAAGCCATAAGATCCAGTTGTATAATTCTATGCCCTTCTAATTACTTCTCAACTATCAATGTACGCAGGTACCATAACCGCAGTAACAATATGACTAAACCGTTCATCTTTCTCAGTGTAGTTTTTCAGCCCCGAGGCTTCCACAACAAACCTATCATATGAACATATAGTCACACAATATCCAAAAATGTAAAACAGAGATGAGCACACAATAATCCGATTCTTAAAATTCTGTAAGCAATTAGATGATGAAATAAAAATCGACTACAATTAAAATCATTGCACTTGTAATTCTTAAATCATCTATAAACTGAACTGGTTTGTAATATTTACATTTTATCTACAAATAATGGTTTCAACATGTTTCTACTTTCTATGCATCTCACAAAGAATACATAATCAAATAAAAAATATTTTCAGTGATTTGCTTAAGCTGCATATAAGAATAAAGCATTTAACTTGTTGTTTTTGCAAGGGGAGTGTGCCTTGCTATTATGTTATTAAATCTTTCCTCGAATATTAGATCAAGTAATGCCTGAGACCAGATAAAAGTTGAATGGAGCGAGTACAAAATCTCGTGTTCAATTTGTTTCACCTATTTGGCTCTCATTACATAAGCAACTCATGACTTCTTGTTTATATATAAAAAATATATAAGACTCTGTGTTAGGAGGGTTAGGAGGGTCAGATATATTTCAACATATAAAGTGAATTCAATAATTATTGTAGTTTGCTAGAATCAAGAATATATGATCACATTTTGTGTAATACAACTTATGTATTATAGCCACTATCAGATATTGTCGCTTATGAATTTTTGCACATAAAATTATATAATAACGCTATGTTAAATCGTAGAAATATATAAAAACACTTTTCAAGATAATCAAAAATTAATAACTTTCCGTTCTTTGAGAATAACTTTGTCATCAATATCACCAACACCAAGAAAATGCTTGATGTACCAATGGATCATCATTCTTTGTGGCAGACCTTGACGCTTAATGATATATAATGATATCGGTACATGGTAAGGTTTTCTCCAAAAACTTTATCATAATATCCACAATTTATTTAAGTTCCTCTTTAAGAGAATGGTAATGTGTGATATGATAGCTGAGTAATGGTATTTGATTTCTTAAACCTTAAATCTAATAAACATGGTTAACAATATGGAAATTAAAATTAATTTAAATTCAAAATAAATAAGAAAATAGTAGAGATGATAGAAACATTACAATTTTCCTCGTATTCTAGTGGATTATAGAGTGTTGTATACATGTATGTCTCAATACATGGAGGCTCTAATTTTTTATAATGTAGTACTTTGCAATGGAGAAATTTGATCAAAATTAAAGAGTGGTTATTAATTAGAGAGACACATTGTGTTCAATTTAGTTTTACTTACACATATTTCTCAACAAATCAATTATATGTTAAAATCCTTTTTATCCATATAAATAACAAATTGAGTTCTAGTGGCGGATACTTGAATCTCGTACATGGTAAAAAGGAGAAAATAAAGTGTACCAAAGTTTTTTAAGTTGTAAAAGAGAACTTTAATCGTTATATCAATAAATATCCATTTCAACCTATCTTATGCGTTAAAATATCAATCTTAACCCAACCACACCATTTTTTCCCTTGTGACTTCAAAGCAATCATGTATTATGAGCTAATAGCCTCCTTCATTAAAAGCACTCTGTTTGTTAGACACTGTCTAGATTAAACATAGTTGAACTTATTCACCACCACCTTCGACAGTATACGCATCACAACATTATAAAAATAGATAGGTCGAAGATCTTCCATATGTTTCAGTTATTTAACCTTAGGAATAAGACATACAAGCCTACGATTTAGTTCCCTAGGCCCATGTCGTTTATCAAAGAAAATCTGACAAAATAGAACAACATATCTTTTAAAAATATTTCAATACGTTTGAAAAATGCCGGGTTCGACCCATGTGGATCTAGTGAGTTGTATTGATGCATGAACAAGATTACATTCTTAACTTCCTCCTCCCTAATAGGTACTATGACCTAGTGATTGTGAAATAATAATTAAAAAAAGTTTACAAAAAGGGTAAAATTTGACACGACCTTAATCGAATAACCATATATCAAACAAAATGGTAAAATTTGACAAAAATTAAACAACTTACCCGAGCAGAAATAAAACCATGTAAAGCCATAGGAAAAAACATATGTGTGTGTAAAGCCATAGGAATATCAGATATGCATGTCCCATAATTATGATATACCTGTTTTGTCTTGTCGTGGTTTCGGTATTTTTGTTTATAACTATGAGCCAAAGCCAAAGCGACCAAATCGAGATGTTCCTCCAGACTCTGATATTTTACCTTGAGCAGAAGATGCTTTTTTGATGAAGTCGATTTGATCCATATTGTGGAGAAATGACCCTGCAAAGAGAAAAGTCAGGTACCGGGATTTGTAAATAACAATTTGAGAATCTCAGATTGAAATTTAATTTAATTCCTTATCACCAAATGATAAGGAGTTGTCAAAAAAGAGCACAAAATATTTTACCTATCCAAGGGAATCCATGTTATAAAAGATGGCAACCTTTCCACTTTTGCTAACTTGATACATTTCCCTGTATTAGGTAGCAAGGTCATAGTTGCAGATCAATGTCCTCCACCAATACTATAGATGTCATTTTCTTCGTTATTTGTATTAGTAACATATCGCCTCTCCGTCCTTGACTATTCTTGTTATCGACACTTATGGTATCTCTTCTTTCAATATATTTGTTCTCACTTTCCCGTAGTCCAATATATAATAAAAACATCTGAAGTATTGAATTTCTTCTTTGTAGTACTTCATTCTATACAGATTAACAAACTATTAGAACATGGAGCAAACAAAAGTCCAATATACAAATTCTACTTTTACAAACGACAAGTGATACCTTACAATTTCATACATGTCATTCCAAACATCTCCCATTACAACTCAGAACTGATAATAAGGACACGATTGACACTATAAATATAACTAATAAAATAAACCCTAATTAACACATAGTGTAACATCCATAAAAGATCCCAAACACAAAATAACATAGAAACACGAAAGCAAGGAGGTAAATTAACAATAATTAACAATAATCGACCAAATTTAATCTTTTCCTAAATTAAATTTAGTGAATTGAAAGAACTTTAGGAAAGATGATTTGGGGAAAAAATACATTTCGTTCAAGGTTTAATCTTTTTCGAGATTTAATCTTCTTGGAGCTTTAGTCTTTACAAAGATTAATATTCAGTGTTTGAGAGAAATATTTCAGCAAAGATTTAATCTTTCGTCGCCGTGGAGATTGTTTGACAGTCTGTGTTTTTTTTGTTTATTTAATAGACAGCCGGGAAAACAATTCAGCCAGCCCGCTCACAAGTTTTGAACAAGACCGCCTAACTTTTGGGCCCAAATCTCTGATCTACTGTAACGATTATATAATTATTGCAATAATATGTATTTGTAAAGACCTCGAAATTTTGTTGATTCAATTGCAATGTTTTTAAAATCCCTTACAATAGACATGAAATCACCTTTAACCAGCAACGTTTTTTGGATGGTTTTAGAAAATCTGGTTGGTGAAAGCAATTCTATGGTATAGTAAACTAAACCCTTTATAACCATTATTCATCTAATTCCTGATTCTCCTACAGGATGGAAGTTATTCCTCATACATACCCTGATATACTCTGGTATATTAATGAATTACTTTATGCCCCGAAAGAAATGTTTTATCAATGTTAATTATGATTCTGTTTTATTGAATTACAATATTTATCATGTTCAATTGTATAGAATTGGATAGGTTTCTAAATAGGGAACAGATTCGATGGTCGAACCAGATTGGTGGTCATATTAGGTCAATGTGTGCCCTGAATCCAGTATAGAGAACAGAGCTGTGTGCCTTAATCGGGTTAGTGTGTCACTGATCAGCAGCCTAACCTGGTTTTAAACTTAAAATGAATATCCAATTCTAATAGTTGCTTAACAAGGAACTAGATTCCTATGAATCATTTCAATTGATCATTGTTAACACCCGGGTATTATTATTATAACTTGCTGAGCTAGTTAGCTAACCTTTGTGAATCTGTTTAAGTCATTCTACAGTTAAAATGGAAATTGTTGGTAACGAGGATCCCCGGTCCAGTATGCGGTCTAGGATTCCCGGTTGAGTTGGATCGAGCTAGTTTGAGTTATGCAAGTTTGTAAGAATGATTCATTTTCAGTTGTAAGTTAAACTAGTTAGGATTTGGTATGACGTAATAAAAGTCAAGGTTGTGGTTGGTTTCTCATACTTTAACCTATAGTGATCCGTGTCTGCATAAATAAGGGTAATTGCATATAATATTTCATATACAGGTTTATATAATATGTGTGTTGTGAACCCCAAACTTCTGACCCGGGTTTGGAGGGCGTCACAACCACCATCTCTGAAGCTAATTTACTACTAATATTACCTAATATACAACCAGTACTACCACTACAGGTACCAACAATGCTACTATAAATTGCCACTACTAAGACTAACCAATATAACATCAATGCTACCACCTGTAATACCATAATTAAACTGGCGATAAATGGAACGGCTTAAGCTAGCACGAACTTCAACACCAACACCAATAATACCACCACTAAGCTACCAATACGACCACTAAGCTACCACCAATGCCACCACCAATGCCACTACTAAGACTAACTAATATAACATCAAAGCTACCACCTGTAATACTATAAATGGAACTGCTTAAGCTAGCACGAACTTGAACACCAACACCAATAATACCACCACCAATTCTCCTGCAAAGATTACCGCTTTCAATGCCACCAATTGCCCTAATAAGAGCACCAGGACCAATGACACCATCAATTCCAGTAAATCCACTACTAATATTATCGTTTCTGGTACCACCAATGTAACCACTAAAGATGCTAGTCTTGCTGCCACCAATCCCACTTTTAAAACTACCCAATATACCACCAATGCTACCACCACTTATGTCATTATTAAAGTTACCACCAATGATACTCCTTAAGTTAGCATGAACTTCACCACCAACAATCCCACCACCAATTCCACTCCTAAGATTATGACTACTAGTGCCACCAATTCGACTAGTAAAATTACCATCACCAGTGACACCGCCAACAATATTACTACTGGATTAAAGAAAAACCATAACTCTATAGTTTTCAATTAGTTACGGATCTATAGAAGTTACTAAGCAACGGGTTCCAGTAAGGCAGAAAAATGGTGACCGTACCTATTCATGTATTGAAATATAAGTTCTTCCAACACTAAAAAATTTCCCAAACAAAGCCTACATATCTATCAAGTAAGAAATCTCATTTTCAACCATGTGTGTTGTGATATGAAGTTAAAAGTGATGGGGCTTCGTGAGATCTTAAACTCAAATATAAGTAAACTTCGTGTTTTATTAGGTCAACAAAGAGTAATTTAGAGTTTTTGTCATATATACATTAGAAAAAAAAATACACCCCACATAGATCCACTTGTACTATCTGCATTTATATTAATAATATATATTGGCATGGTAAAAGTTAAAGAATAACAAAGAAACCTTACACGATATATTGATGAAGAAAAGGGATGGCACTTGGAGCATTTTCTTCATTGTTTTCGGAACTTGTTGCAAGTAGCAAGAAAAATATAATTCCTGTGAAAATATCTCTAAAGTAAGGTCCATACATACACATACAAATAAATTTAATAGTATAATTCAACAAATATGAACATAAAATAAAAATAATGCGTGGGATTATGTTCTATAAATTTTCATTTTTTTCATATATCATATATTTGAGTATTTATGCGGAACAAAAAAAAATAATACAAATGTAACTGATTTTCTTTCTAACCTTGACATATAATCTTGAAAGGATAATTCTTGACATAGAGGTCATGTAAAAACAAATACAAGTGACATTCCAAGTTAATCTACATACATATATACATGGAAAATGGAATATTTCAGTGTTTGATTTCTACCAAAAGTTTATGCAAATAACACATATGAAAAGAAAATGAAGAAACAGGGAAATATAAATTATTACCTTAACTTTGTTAAACAACATCAATTCATGATAACCTCTAAACCTTATCCACTTAGTCCTCCACCAATTCATTTGATTAGTCCTCCACCAATTCATTTGGAGATGTGTTTAACCTAGAGCACCAAAACACTCTTTCATAGAAAATACAAATAACTCCAAAACACTATTTTATGGCCTATTTGATGGCCATGTACAAATTCATTTTGTTTGTAAGGGGGGGCGGCTTGTGCTGATATTAGGGTTTTAACTACCTTTTTAATATTCTATACTTTGCAGGCCCAATTGTATATCATGGGTTTCAATGGCCCAATTTAGTTTAAATTATTTTTATCTTAGTATTAATTTTTTATTACAAATTAAAAATTTTTCTTTTTATAAAAATATAATTTAACAAAGTCTGCTCCATGTATTATACAAACTAATTGGGTGTTGATTTACAACCATAAGTAAACATGCATTACTCTAATTTATTTTGTATTGTAAATAAAATGAGATTCTATAAATTAAGTGGTAAGAATTTTATAAAAAACTTAACTAAAAATGATATTTTCTCGGAAATTTTAAATTTTATTTAGTGAAATTATATAAATTCCCTACTGACCTCAACTAACAATAATATATGTACTACTACAACCCTAACTAAGAATAATAAAAGTACTACTATCATACATTCAAGTCTTAAAAACCTCTCACAATAATTGAGATATTATTGGTCATGTAAAAATTAATATTACAATAACAACATTTAATCAAATTAAATTTCTGAGGTATAAGATTGAATACCAAATTTTTGACAAACAAGTTATACTTATGGGAAAAAAGATACAATTTTAAAAATATTTACTAATTGCTATCTTTATTTAAACATAGGAATTAAAATGAATGATAATATGATTGTTGATTTTTATTCTATTCTTAGTCAATTTGATTTGAACATGTAAAATGACAATATATTGTGGGTAACACTATATATACCATATTCATTCACCCGTTGATTGGGAAAAATCTAAATTGGGAAGAAATTGAATGAGAAATGCAGCTGATAGTGTCTAAGTACATAAGTTGTTTGACTTACCCATATGTACTTTGACATAATTATAATGAATATTTTTAATATTTTCAATTCTAATGAAAATTTATTATTTAAAACAATGCTTATATTTATAAACTTGTTTTGTAACTCAAAATTTTAATAGACAAGTTTTCCAACAAATTTTGGGTTTTTTTACAAGGTGGGTATGAAATGCAAAGAGAACATTATTTTGTCAAATATGTACCAAAATATAATTCCATTATTTTTTTAAGATGAATAAGAGGATACGTACAAAAATTACTTCTAGAATTTCCTTCTTTGAATAAAATTATTAATATTAAACTTTAATTCAAAAAAAATTATTATTTTAAAAAGATATGTAAAATTATTAATTTTACATGAACAAAGTTTCAAAACACTTGTATTATGGATGAAAGTATATTCTACTAAGTTTGGCCTAAGATTTTATGTAATTCATCATTTATATTGACTTTGGTATGAAATGATTATTATGGCCCAATAAGCATTTTTTCTATATAACAAATAGTAGAAAATGACTACTTAAATTTCATACCAACTTTGTAATTTTTTAGTTATGATTTGAATCTACGATTATATTAGTGTTAGAAAATATTTTTCTTAAAAAAAATATTTTAATAATCATGCAAAGTAATGATTTAAGCAGAAAATTATAAGTTTCTAACTTCAGTTGAGAAAATTTTATAATGAAAATATATTTTCGACAAATAATTAATGCTTACAAAAAATATATTAAAATTATTTAAATGTCATTTACATTACTTTATTTTGTACTACCCATTTTTTATAGTTCTTTGAGTAATTATAATCCAAATTAGTTATTTGAATAAACATTTCTTGCAAATATTTTAAGGAAAATATAAAAAAATAATAAGATCACCAAATTCCAAGAAAAAATAAAAAAGGAGATCAAAATTTAAATTCAAAGTTTATCAAATCCCAGAACATACCTCAATTTGTGCCCAAAGGCGGAACCTACCCATGTGGTAGGAATTGAGTTCTGATTTCCTGAAAATTAAAAAATGGTTTATAAAACTTCAAAAAAATGGTGTCAAAAGTTGATGATATTAGTAAATAACTATCACATTTTTTCCATTAGTATTTCATATGAGAGTTTAACAAAAATGACCTCATCACTATTTATTGATGAATACTTCTCATCAATATTGTTCATATTAGTAATTTTTTTGATATTATAGCATATGTATTAGGATTCCTTATTGATTTTATCTTTATATTGATTGTGTGTAAGTGTGCAGTATAGAAGCAGAAATTAGGTTAACACTAGTAGGTTAACACTTGTGCATTTATTTTATCATAGGCATAACCTACAAGCTCTCAAGATATTTGCTCATGTACAGCTAGGGAATTTTGTAATAAGTTTTTATTCAATAATGTAAAAACTATTCTTCATTATTGAGTACATAATTGGATTTGATTGTTATAATTATATTGACCCCTCTATAGGTAATTAAAGGCCTAAAAATTGATATCAAAGCTTGGTGTTTATATAAAATCACTTTAAGATCGAGAAAATAATTATTAATGGCAGATAATGAAACTCAACAAAATGTGCGGTCACCATTAGCCATAAACCAAATCAACAACAATATGAGCAGATATGAAACCCTCAAATTTCCAATCTTGAAAATTAATGAATATCATTTATGTAAAGTCCAGATGACTATTGAGACACTTAGGTGGTTAAGTGTAAGGCACAACGCTATCAAGAAGATTCCAAGGAGAATACTCAATCACCAGTATGAGCACTTTGACTCAAAAGTTGATGAGTCTTTTTTTGAAATCTATGATAGATTTCAGAAATTGTTGAATGATTTGTGACTTGTTGACATAGAGTATGACCAGCAGATTCAAACTTGAAGGTTCTTCTTGCACTTCCTCAAAAGTGTGACTTGAAATTATATCAATAAGGGATAACTATGATCTCCGAAGACACATCTGTAGTTGAGATATATGAATTCTCAAAACTAATGAACTGAGATGGAGTAGAAAAGTAAGACCAAATGGGACAAGACATGTTTCTCTCAGGGTAGAGGAAAAAATAAGAGAGAAATTTGCAAGAAAGAGCCATTTCAATATGAAAGGCCATCATTGTATAGTCTGACACCGAGTCTCAAATACTCATGATGACTTACAAAATTATTGAGGAACTGAAATTGATCATGGAAATGATGAAGATATCCTACAAATTGATGCTCTTTTAGTTAAAAAGTTTAGAAATATGGTCTATATAGACTTTAAAAAAAATGTTTTTAAAAAAAGGCTGTAGTTCCTCCAACTTTACGTGATAAGAGGAATTAAAGGAAGAATGATGGCAAGGAGTCAAGGTATGAAAATTACGATCAAGTGCTATAATTGTGATAAAGTCGGACACTTTGTTGCTCATGTAGAAAGCCAAACTAAACAATTATCGAGGATCCAATTTAAAGTCCAATTATATAACAACTATATTGACTTTATTATTGAATCAATATTTGTAAATAAGGTACTTAATATTGATAAATGATATATAAAAATACATTATATTTAGTGTTAAATATAAACCATAAAAAATTTGAAAAACTCGTCTGATTCGATCTTAAGAAAGTCATATTCAAAAAGGCCCGAAGCAGTCTCAACATATATTTTATTATAAAACTTTGCTTCTCTCCTAAAGAGAAAAAACTTGGATTAGCCCAAATTCGGAATTTTAAAAATATCGAAGTAATTTTTTTGATAGTTTATTTTTCATCCAATTTTTCACACTAA
The DNA here is from genome assembly GCF_009905375.1 of Apium graveolens. Classification (NCBI taxonomy): domain Eukaryota; kingdom Viridiplantae; phylum Streptophyta; class Magnoliopsida; order Apiales; family Apiaceae; genus Apium; species Apium graveolens. The sequence goes on from NW_027417140.1 coordinate 21,541, forward strand.
AAAATTTTGGTATAAAATTCTAAATCGGATAAAATTCTACACATCTTTAATATATCTAAAGCAAATTTAACAAATGTACATTATTTTTTGAAGAAACGAAAATTAATAAAATTAAGTTTTTTACATATATCTAATTCGGACGTGCCGTAATTTGCGCCATTCTTGAGCCTCAAAATTTTGTATAAAATCCAGATTGATTATTTTTTTAGAAAAATTGATTTGATCCAAATTCTAAATATTTAAATTAATTATGCCACCCTTAACACTATTTAATTTATCTTTATTTAAATTATTAAATATTTATCTTTTAAGTTGAAATGAACAATTATCTTTTTTAGTTGAAATAGAATAGTCAATTAAATTATAATTTATGTTCCCACTGTGGCTTATTCGCTTTCTATTCTACCAAAATTTACTTTTCGTTTGCTCATAGAACCTATAATATTTATCACTTTGTAAGTCAAGAGTTATTATTGTTATTTAAGCAAGCAAAATAACTTCTAATTGGATTTATCTTCTTGTACCTAGATAATCCATCAAGAAACTAACAATTCATGTTTTCAATAGAATTAGTCACACCAAAATTCAAGACTTGTTCCACTAAAACCAAGTCCTAACAACACTTTAAATACTCATTTAAATTTGATAAAATTTACATATATAAGTCAACAAAGAAACCTGCAAATCAATGCAAGAAGTAGTGTTTAAGATATAGTAACTCTATTATAGACCACCCCACATGAAGCATGTTTTTTACATAGTATTTAGCATAAAATGATTTAGAAATAGTTGTTGCAATCACTAATGGGTAATTCAGGATGGAATCATTAGCATGGTGTTCTCCAAGTATGGAGAAGCAGCAGCAACCCCACTTCCAAGTTGTACCATGTAACCAATATCCTTAAGAATTATCTCCATACCAGTAAGACAACCTATCACGTGCAACTACAGAAAACACGTGTAAGTTTATAGTAGAATATTTATAAATATTTCATTGTTCCTCGAAATGGTTAGTAAGAGGTAAATAGAGAAAATATTTATAACTTGTCATGGTTTATGAGTGATTGTGTGGTCTTACTAACGGAAGTAGGATACAAGGTTATGGCTCATATTATGAATTTGACATAGTTTTGTTAAAGCTTCTCAAAGAGAATTGAGGAACTAACATATTTTACTATTAATCTTGTCTCTGGTCAATATGTAGATGCAACAAAATCTATAACATTGAATATAAGAAATTACAATATACCTCATTTAGATTTCTAACATGATATATCCTCGAATCCTTTCATGCTACTTTATTAAGTCCAAGCCATAAGATGCAGTTGTATCATTCTATGCCCTTATAATAACTTCTGAACTATCAATGTACGCAGGTACCATAACCGTAGTAACAATATGACTAATATGACTAAATCGTTCCTCTTTCTCAGTGTAGTTTTTCAGCCCCCACGCCTCCACAACAAACATGTGATATGAACATATAGTCACACAATATCAAAAATTGTAAAACAGAGATGAGCACAGAATAATCCGATTCTTAAAATTCTGTAAGCAATTAGATGATGAAATAAAAATCGACTACAATTAAAATCATTAAACTTGTAATTCTTAAATCATCTGTAAACTGAACTGGTGTGTAATATTTACCTTGTATCTACAAATAAAGGTTTCAACATGTTTCTACTTTCTATGCATCACACAAAGAATACACAATCAAACAAAAAGTATTTTCAGTGTTTTGCTTAAGCTGCATATAAGAACAAAGCATTTAACTTGTTGTTTTGCAAGGGGAGTGTGCCTTGCTAATACGTTATCAAGTCTTTCCTCGATAATTAGATCAAGTGATGCTCTAGACCACATAAAAAATGGAAGCAGTACAAAATCTCCTGTTCAATTTGTTTCACCTTTTTTGGCTCTCATTGCGTAAGCAACTCATGACTTCTTATTTATATATAAAAATAATATATAAGACTCTCTGTTAGGAGGGTTAGGTGGGTCAGATATATTTAACATATAAAGTGAATTCAATAATTATTGTAGTTTTCTAGAATCAATAATATATCACATTTTGTGTAATACAACTTATGTATTATAAACACTATCAGATATTGTTGCTTGTGAATTTTCGCACAAAAAATCATATAATAACGCTATGTTAAATCGTAGAAATATATAAAAACACTTTCCAAGATAATCAAAAATTAATAACTTGTCGTTCTCTGAGAACAACTTTGTCATCAATATAACCAACACCAAGAAAATGCTTGATGTACCAATGGATCATCATTCTTTGGAGCAGACCTTGACGCTTAATAATATATGATATTGCTAAATGGTAAGGTTTTCTCCAAAACTTTATCAAAATATCCCCAATTTATTTTAGTTCCTCTATAAGAGAATAGTAATGTGTGATATGATAGCTGAGTAATGGTATATGATTTCTTAAACCTTAAATCTAATAAACATGGTTAAAAAATGGCTTATAAAACTTCAAATAAATTGGTGTCAAAAGATGATTATATTAGTATATAACTATCACATTTTTTCCATTAGTATTTCGAGAGTTTAACAAAAATGACCTTATCACTATTTATTGATGAATACTTCTCATCAACATTGTTCATATTAGTATTTTTTTGATATTATAGCATATGTATTAGGATTCCTTATTGATTTTATCTTTATATTGATTGGTAAGTGTGCAGTATATAAGCAGAAATTAGTTAACACTGGTGAATTTATTTTATCATACAATAACCTACAAGCTCTCAAGATATTTGCTCATGTTGAGCTAGAGAATTTTGTAATAAGTTTTTTTCAATAATATAAAAACTATTATTCATTATTGAGTACATAATTGGATTTGATTGTTATAATTATATTGACCCCCTCTATAGGTAATTAAAGGCCTAAAAATTGATATCAAAGCTTGGTGTTTATATAAAATCACTTTAAGATCCAGAAAATAATCATTAATGGCAGAAAACGAAACACAACAAAATGTGCGGTCACCATTAGCCATAAACCAAATCAACAACAATATGAGCAGATATGAAACCCTCAAATTTCCAATCTTGAAAATTAATAAATACCTTTTCAGTATATGTCTGAACGTAACAGATCGTGAATACTCGAAGGGATTTATGATGGACCTCATTAGCCCAAGAAACTGGATGTTGCTATTGTGGTCAAGAAAAAAATGCAAAAGTCGGACATTTTTGCATAAAAATCTAGACAGTGTGATGTCCCCTAGGTTTATTGGAGACACTTTGGTGGTTAAGTGTAAGGCACAACGGCTTTCAAGAAGATTCGAAGGACAATACTCAATCACCGGTATGAGCACTTTGACTCAAAAGTTGATGAGTCTTTGTTTGAAATCTATGATATATTTGAGAAATTGTTGAATGATTTGTCACTTGTTGACATAGATTATGATCCAGCAGATTCAAACTTGAAGGTTCTTATTGCAATCCCTCAAAAGTGTGACTTGAAAGTTATATCAATAAGGGATAACTATGATCTTGAAGACACATCTCTAGTTGAGATATATGGAATTCTGAAACTAATAAACCGCAGATGGGGTAGAAAATTAAGACGAAATGGGACAAGACATGTTTCTCTAAGGGTAGAGGATAAACAAGAGAAAAATTTGAAAGAAAGAGTCATTTCAAAATGAAAGGCCATGATTGTATAGTCTGACACTGAGTCTCAAATACTCCTGATGACTTACAAAATTATTCAAGAACTGAAATTGATCATGGTAATGATGAAGATATCCTACAAATTGATACTCTTTTAGTTAAAAAGTTTAGAAATATGGGCTATATAGACTTCAAAAAAAATGTTTTTGAAAAAAAGGGTGTAGTTACTCAAACTTTACCCTGATAAGAGGAATTAAAGGAAAAATGATGCAAGGAGTCAAGGTATGGGAAAATTACAAGTCAAAGATCAAGTGCTATAATTGTGATGAAGTCTGACACTTTGCTGCTCATTCATAAAGCCAAACTCTGAGAAGAAGCAAGCCTTGATCAGCATGAGAAGAATTGAAGCAAGTTTTGACCAGAAGAACAATTGGGATGATACATTACAAGAGTACAAACTATGCTCACAAAAAATTGCATAATGTTGTGTATTTCTAACAAAGTAAATTTTATTTTATATATGATTAGACTTTTTTCTATTATAAAGGGCTTTTCATAATTTTTGGTAAAAGTTACAAAATAAATTAATGGAGATTAAATAATTTAAACATGTATATTTTATTTTGTTGAATGATATTATCTTGATATTATCTTGTTAAACTAACACAAAGTCAATATTTATTTAAATTGAAATGATATCAATTAGTGTAAATTAGTTTTTATGATTTTCTTGCTAATAAAATATGTTAAACACATTATTGAGACGTCATTCTAAGGATAAAATAAAGAACATGAACTCATAAATTGTTATGATAAAAAAACACATTATTCTCAAATCTACTTACTCAAATTTACAAGGAAAATACAATTTTGTAAAAAATAAAACTTAATTAAGCATCATAAAAATATTTATGTTTGCAAAATAATTGTACAAATTAAATACTTAATATTGAATTATAAAGTAACTTATATAAAATGTAAATGTCAAGATTAATGAATATTGATATGTCTTTTCTAAAAAAATACACAACATTAATAAATGAATAGAAAAAATGTTATATAGTGAATATAAAAAAATTGTTTTATCTTTATGGCCTCCCCACAACACCTAGTATTTTAGAAAAAATATAAGTTTAAACAATTCGATAAAAACAATGAATAATTTTCCAGGATCCAATTTAAAGTCCAATTATATAACAACTAAATTGACTAATATTATTGAATCAATATTTGTAAATAAGGTACTTAATATTGATAAAGGCTATATTAAAATAAATTATATTTAGTGTTAAATATAAACCATAAAAAAATTGAAAAACTCGTCTGATTCGATCTTAAGAAAGTCATATTTAAAAAGGCTCGAAGCTCTCTGTACATATATTTTATTATAAAATTTTGCTTCTCTCCTAAAGAGAAAAACTTGGATTAACTCAAATTCGGAATTTTAAAAATATCGAAATAATTTTTTTGATAGTTTTATTTTTCCAATTTTTTACATTCACTAAATTTTTTGGGATAAAATTCTAAATCGGATAAAATTTACATCTTTATATATTTAAAGAAAATTTAACAAATACATTATTTTTCGAAGAAACGAAAGGTAATAAAATTAAGTATTTTACATATATCTAATTTGGACGTGCCTTAATTTGCGCCATTTCTTCGGCCTCAAAATTTTGTATAAAATCCAGATTCATTATTTTTTTTAGAAAAATTGATTTGATCCAAATTCTAAATATGTAAATTAATTAAGCCACCCTTAAAACTATTTAATTTATCTTTATTTAAATTATTAAATATTTATCTTTTAAGTTGAAATGAACTTTATCTTTTTTAGTTGAAATAGATTTCAATTAAATTATAATAATGTTCCCACTGTGGCTTATTGGCTTTTTATTCTACCAAAATTTTATTTTTATTTGCTAATAGAACCCTATATATTTCTCACTTTGTAAGTCAAGAGTTATTATTGCTATTTAAGCATGCAAAATGACTTCTAATTGGATTTATCTTCTTGTACCTAGATAATCCATCAAGAAACTAACAATTCATGTTTTCAATAAAATTAGTCACACCAAAATTCAAGACTTTTCACTAAAACCAAGTCCTAACAACACTTTAAATACTCATTTGAATTTGATAAAATTTACATAAAATAAGTCCACAAGAAAGGTGTAATCAATGCAAGAAGCAGTGTTTAAGATATAGTAAGTCTACTATAGACCACCACACATGAAGCATGTTTTTTACATAGTATTTAGCATAAATGATTTAGAAATAGTTGCTGCAATCACTAATGAGAAATTTGGAGGATGGAATCATTGGCAGCTATCGTTAATTCAGACGTGGAATACTTCCAAGTTACCATAACGAACATCCTTAAGAATCATCTCCATACATCAAGACACCCATCACCTTGCAACTACAGAAAACACACGTAATTTATAGTAGAAAATTTATAAATATTTCATGAATATCCAATTTAAACTTAAAATTGAATATCCAATTACAAAATTGCTTAACAAGAAACATGATTTCTATGAATCATTTCAGTTGATCTTGTTTACCCTCGTTATTGTTTTACTTGCTGAGCTAGTTAGCTCACCCTTGCGAATCTGTTATGTCATTCTAAAGTTAATAGGAAATTTTGGTAACGAGGATCCCGGTCCTGTATGCAGCTAAGATTCCAGGTTTGGATCGAGCTAGCAGGAGCTTTGTGTTATAGTTTGTTATGCAAGTTTGTAAGCATGATTTCATTTTTAGGTGTAAGCTAAACTAGTTGGGATTTTGGTACGACGTAATAAAAGTTAAGGTTTTGGCTTGTTTTTCATATTTACACCTGTTGCGATCCGTGGTTGCGTAAATAAGGGTTATTGCATATAACATTTCATATACTGATTATATATTGTGTGTTTGTGAACCCCAAACTTCTGACCCGGGTTTGGAGGGTCACAACCACCATTTCCGAAACTAATCAACCCTAATATTCCCTAATATACACCCAATGCTACCACTAAAGCTACTAGCATTGCTACCAAATTTCTGCTACTAACACTAACCAATATTTCAGCCATCATACCACTATGCCAACTAGCCATTCTACCACCAGTACCACCACTAAAGATGCAAGTTATGCTCCCACCAATACCACTACTAAGATTAACCAATATAACATCAATGCTACCACCTGTAATACCATAATTAAAGTGGCCATAAATGGAAGTGCTTAAGTTAGAATAAACTTCACCACCAATACATATAATATTACTACCAGTTCTCTAACCAAGATTACCGCTTCCAATGTCACCAGTTACACTAATAAGAGCACCGGGACCAATGTAACCATCAATGCCACCAAATCCACTACTAATATTATCATTTCAGGTACCACCAATGTAACCACTAAAGGTGCTAGTCATGCTACTACCAATGCAACTATACCACCAATGATACTACCACTGATGTCATTATTAAAGTTACCACCAATGATACTCCGTAAGGTAGCACAAACTTTACCACCAACTATCCCACCACCAATTCCACTCCTAAGATTACGACTACTAGTACCACCAATTGAACTAGTAAAATTACCACCACCAATGACACCCCTACAATATTACTACTGGATTTGAGAAAAACTTATAACTCTATACTTTTTGAATTGTTACGGATCTATAGTAGTTACATGAGGAACGGGTTCTAGTGAGTCTGAAAATGGTGACCCTACCTATTCATGTATTGAAAATATAAGTTCTTACACCACTAAAAAATTTTCACAAAAAACCCTACATCTCTATCAAGTAAGAAATCTCATTTTCAACCAGGTGTCTTGTAAAATTAAGTTAAAAAGTGATGGGGCTTTGTGAGATGGGAAACTCCATATATAACTAAATTTCGTGTGTTATTAGGTAACACAAAGTAATTTCTAGTGGTTTGTCATATATACATTAGAAAAATAAAAAACAGATCCCACATAGATCCACCTGTACTATGTGCATTTATATTTATGATATATATTGGCATGGTAAAAGTTAAAAAATAACAAAGAAACCTTACATGGTAGATTGATGAAGAGGAGAAGGGGAAGGACATCCAGCATTTTCTTCATTAATTTTGGAACTTGTTGCATGTAGCAAGAAAAATATAATTCTTATGCAAATTCTCTAAAGTAAGGTCACACACAAACATAAAATAAATTGATTAGTATAATTCAACAAATATGAACATAAAATATAATGTGTGGGCTTCTTTTCTTTAAATTTTCATTTTTTAATATATCATGTATTTGATTAATTATGAGGAACAAAAATATTAATACAAATGGAAGTGAATTTTTTTCTAACTTTGACATATTATTGAAAGGATAATAAATTTACTTACATATATAAAAGGAAAATGA
>NW_027417141.1:0-24379 GCF_009905375.1 Apium graveolens
CATATGATGATACAATTAACAGATTAACATCACGTAAATGCATTAGACATCCTTTAACCACCTCTTGGTACCCCTTCCTACAAGTCAATTTTGGGCCACATTTTGCTCTAATCAATCATGTAAGTGACTTCTCACCATATTAGAGTCACTTTGCACCTTATAAGAGTCACTTGCCATCATATATTGGTACAATTAACATGTTAACATCATGTACATGCAATTAGAAATCCTTTTACCACCTCTTAGTGCCATATTCATACAAGTCAATTTTGGCCACATTTTGGTTCTAATTAACCATGTTAGTCACTTCTCACCATATTAGAGTCACTTTGCACCCTATAAGAGTCACTTTCCACCATATATGCAACAATTGACATGTTAACATCATATACATCCAATTTGACATCCTTTTACCACCTATTAATGCCACTTTCATACAAGTTAATTTTGTTCCACATTTTGGCTCTAATAACCATGTAAGTCATTGTTCACCATATTAGAGTACCTTTACACCTATAAGAGTCACTTGCCCCATATATTGATACAATTAACATAACATCACGTAAATGCAATTAGACATCCTTTAACCACCTCTTGGTACCCCTTTCCTACAAGTCAATTTTGGGCCACATTTTGGCTCTAATCAATCATGTAAGTGACTTCTCACCATATTAGAGTCACTTTGCACCTTATAAGAGTCACTTGCCATCATATATTGGTACAATTAACATGTTAACATCATGTACATGCAATTAGAAATCCTTTTACCACCTCTTAGTGCCATATTCATACAAGTCAATTTTGGTCCACATTTTGGTTCTAATTAACCATGTTAGTCACTTTCACCATATTAGAGTCACTTTGCACCCTATAAGAGTCACTTTCCACCATATATGCAACAATTGACATGTTAACATCATATACATCCAATTTGACATCCTTTTACCACCTATTAATGCCACTTTCATACAATTAATTTTGTTCCACATTTTGGCTCTAATCAACCATGTAAGTCATTGTTCACCATATTAGAGTACCTTTACACCCTATAAGAGTCACTTGCCCCATATATTGATACAATTAACATGTTATCACGTAAATGCAATTAGACATCCTTTAACCACCTCTTGGTACCCCTTTCCTACAAGTCAATTTTGGGCCACATTTTGGCTCTAATCAATCATGTAAGTGACTTCTCACCATATTAGAGTCACTTTGCACCTTATAAGAGTCACTTGCCATCATATATTGGTACAATTAACATGTTAACATCATGTACATGCAATTAGAAATCCTTTTACCACCTCTTAGTGCCATATTCATACAAGTCAATTTTGGTCCACATTTTGGTTCTAATTAACCATGTTAGTCACTTCTCACCATATTAGAGTCACTTTGCACCCTATAAGAGTCACTTTCCACCATATATGCAACAATTGACATGTTAACATCATATACATCCAATTTGACATCCTTTTACCACCTATTAATGCCACTTTCATACAAGTTAATTTTGTTCCACATTTTGGCTCTAATCAAGCATGTAAGTCTGTTCACCATATTAGAGTACCTTTACACCCTATAAGAGTCACTTGCCCCATATATTGATACAATTAACATGTTAACATCACGTAAATGCAATTAGACATCCTTTAACCACCTCTTGGTACCCCTTTCCTACAAGTCAATTTTGGGCCACATTTTGGCTCTAATCAATCATGTAAGTGACTTCTCACCATATTAGAGTCACTTTGCACCTTATAAGAGTCACTTGCCATCAATATTGGTACAATTAACATGTTAACATCATGTACATGCAATTAGAAATCCTTTTACCACCTCTTAGTGCCATATTCATACAAGTCAATTTTGGTCCACATTTTGGTTCTAATTAACCATGTTAGTCACTTTCACCATATTAGAGTCACTTTGCACCCTATAAGAGTCACTTTCCACCATATATGCAACAATTGACATGTTAACATCATATACATCCAATTTGACATCCTTTTACCACCTATTAATGCCACTTTCATACAAGTTAATTTTGTTCCACATTTTGGCTCTAATCAACCATGTAAGTCATGTTCACCATATTAGAGTACCTTTACACCCTATAAGAGTCACTTGCCCCATATATTGATACAATTAACATATTAACATCACGTAAATGCAATTAGACATCCTTTAACCACCTCTTGGTACCCCTTTCCTACAAGTCAATTTTGGGCCACATTTTGGCTCTAATCAATCATGTAAGTGACTTCTCACCATATTAGAGTCACTTTGCACCTTATAAGAGTCACTTGCCATCATATATTGGTACAATTAACATGTTAACATCATGTACATGCAATTAGAAATCCTTTTACCACCTCTTAGTGCCATATTCATACAAGTCAATTTTGGTCCACATTTTGGTTCTAATTAACCATGTTAGTCACTTCTCACCATATTAGAGTCACTTTGCACCCTATAAGAGTCACTTTCCACCATATATGCAACAATTGACATGTTACATCATATACATCCAATTTGACATCCTTTTACCACCTATTAATGCCACTTTCATACAAGTTAATTTTGTTCCACATTTTGGCTCTAATCAAGCATGTAAGTCATTGTTCACCATATTAGAGTACCTTTACACCCTATAAGAGTCACTTGCCCCATATATTGATACAATTAACATATTAACATCACGTAAATGCAATTAGACATCCTTTAACCACCTCTTGGTACCCCTTTCCTACAAGTCAATTTTGGGCCACATTTTGGCTCTAATCAATCATGTAAGTGACTTCTCACCATATTAGAGTCACTTTGCACCTTATAAGAGTCACTTGCCATCATATATTGGTACAATTAACATGTTAACATCATGTACATGCAATTAGAAATCCTTTTACCACCTCTTAGTGCCATATTCATACAAGTCAATTTTGGTCCACATTTTGGTTCTAATTAACCATGTTAGTCACTTCTCACCATATTAGAGTCACTTTGCACCCTATAAGAGTCACTTTCCACCATATATGCAACAATTGACATGTTAACATCATATACATCCAATTTGACATCCTTTTACCACCTATTAATGCCACTTTCATACAAGTTAATTTTGTTCCACATTTTGGCTCTAATCAACCATGTAAGTCACTGTTCACCATATTAGAGTACCTTTACACCCTATAAGAGTCACTTGCCCCATATATTGATACAATTAACATGTTAACATCACGTAAATGCAATTAGACATCCTTTAACCACCTCTTGGTACCCCTTTCTTACAAGTCAATTTTGGGCCACATTTTGGCTCTAATCAATCATGTAAGTGACTTCTCACCATATTAGAGTCACTTTGCACCTTATAAGAGTCACTTGCCATCATATATTGGTACAATTAACATGTTAACATCATGTACATGCAATTAGAAATCCTTTTACCACCTCTTAGTGCCATATTCATACAAGTCAATTTTGGTCCACATTTTGGTTCTAATTAACCATGTTAGTCACTTCTCACCATATTAGAGTCACTTTGCACCCTATAAGAGTCACTTTCCACCATATATGCAACAATTGACATGTTAACATCATATACATCCAATTTGACATCCTTTTACCACCTATTAATGCCACTTTCATACAAGTTAATTTTGTTCCACATTTTGGCTCTAATCAACCATGTAAGTCATTGTTCACCATATTAGAGTACCTTTACACCCTATAAGAGTCACTTGCCCCATATATTGATACAATTAACATATTAACATCACGTAAATGCAATTAGACATCCTTTAACCACCTCTTGGTACCCCTTTCCTACAAGTCAATTTTGGGCCACATTTTGGCTCTAATCAATCATGTAAGTGACTTCTCACCATATTAGAGTCACTTTGCACCTTATAAGAGTCACTTGCCATCATATATTGGTACAATTAACATGTTAACATCATGTACATGCAATTAGAAATCCTTTTACCACCTCTTAGTGCCATATTAATACAAGTCAATTTTGGTCCACATTCTGGTTCTAATTAACCATGTTAGTCACTTCTCACCATATTAGAGTCACTTTGCACCCTATAAGAGTCACTTTATATGCAACAATTGACATGTTAACATATACATCCAATTTGACATCCTTTTACCACCTATTAATGCCACTTTCATACAAGTTAATTTTGTTCCATTTTGGCTCTAATCAAGCATGTAAGTCATTGTTCACCATATTAGAGTACCTTTACACCCTATAAGAGTCACTTGCCCCATATATTGATACAATTAACATATAACATCACGTAAATGCAATTAGACATCCTTTAACCACCTCTTGGTACCCCTTTCCTACAAGTCAATTTTGGGCCACATTTTGGCTCTAATCAATCATGTAAGTGACTTCTCACCATATTAGAGTCACTTTGCACCTTATAAGAGTCACTTGCCATCATATATTGGTACAATTAACATGTTAACATCATGTACATGCAATTAGAAATCCTTTTACCACCTCTTAGTGCCATATTCATACAAGTCAATTTTGGTCCACATTTTGGTTCTAATTAACCATGTTAGTCACTTCTCACCATATTAGAGTCACTTTGCACCCTATAAGAGTCACTTTCCACCATATATGCAACAATTGACATGTTAACATCATATACATCCAATTTGACATCCTTTTACCACCTATTAATGCCACTTTCATACAAGTTAATTTTGTTCCACATTTTGGCTCTAATCAACCATGTAAGTCACTGTTCACCATATTAGAGTACCTTTACACCCTATAAGAGTCACTTGCCCCATATATTGATACAATTAACATGTTAACATCACGTAAATGCAATTAGACATCCTTTAACCACCTCTTGGTACCCCTTTCCTACAAGTCAATTTTGGGCCACATTTTGGCTCTAATCAATCATGTAAGTGACTTCTCACCATATTAGAGTCACTTGCACCTTATAAGAGTCACTTGCCATCATATATTGGTACAATTAACATGTTAACATCATGTACATGCAATTAGAAATCCTTTTACCACCTCTTAGTGCCATATTCATACAAGTCAATTTTGGTCCACATTTTGGTTCTAATTAACCATGTTAGTCACTTCTCACCATATTAGAGTCACTTTGCACCCTATAAGAGTCACTTTCCACCATATATGCAACAATTGACATGTTAACATCATATACATCCAATTTGACATCCTTTTACCACCTATTAATGCCACTTTCATACAAGTTAATTTTGTTCCACATGTTGGCTCTAATCAAGCATGTAAGTCATTGTTCACCATATTAGAGTACCTTTACACCCTATAAGAGTCACTTGCCCCATATATTGATACAATTATCATATTAACATCACGTAAATGCAATTAGACATCCTTTAACCACCTCTTGGTACCCCTTTCCTACAAGTCAATTTTGGGCCACATTTTGGCTCTAATCAATCATGTAAGTGACTTCTCACAATATTAGAGTCACTTTGCACCTTATAAGAGTCACTTGCCATCATATATTGGTGCAATTAACATGTTAACATCATGTACATGCAATTAGAAATCCTTTTACCACCTCTTAGTGCCATATTCATACAAGTCAATTTTGGTCCACATTTTGGTTCTAATTAACCATGTTAGTCACTTTTCACCATATTAGAGTCACTTTGCACCCTATAAGAGTCACTTTTCACCATATATGCAACAATTGACATGTTAACATCATATACATCCAATTTAACATCATTTTACCACCTATTAATGCCACTTTCATACAAGTTAATTTTGTTCCACATTTTGGCTCTAATCAAGCATGTAAGTCATTGTTCACCATGTTAGAGTACCTTTACACCCTATAAGAGTCACTTGCCCCATATATTGATACAATTAACATATTAACATCACGTAAATACAATTAGACATCCTTTAACCACCTCTGGTACCCCTTTCCTATAAGTCAATTTTGGGCCACATTTGGCTCTAATCAATCGTGTAAGTGACTTCTCATCATATTAGAGTCACTTTGCACCATATAAGAGTCACTTGCCATCATATATTGGTACAATTAACATGTTAAAATCATGTACATGCAATTAGAAATCCTTTTACCACCTTTAGTGCCATATTCATACAAGTCAATTTTGGTCCACATTTTGGTTCTAATTAACCATGTTAGTCACTTGTCACCGTATTAGAGTCACTTGCACCCTATAAGAGTCACTTTCCACCATATATGCAACAATTGACATGTTAACATCATATACATCCAATTTGACATCATTTTACCACCTATTAATGCCACTTTCAATACAAGTTAATTTTGTTCCACATTTTGGCTCTAATCAACCATGTAAGTCATTGTCACCATATTAGAGTACCTTTACACCCTATAAGAGTCACTTGCCCCATATATTGATATAATTAACATGTTAACATCATGTAAATGCAATTAGACATCCTTTAACCACCTCTTGGTACCCCTTTCCTACAAGTCAATTTTGGGACACATTTTGGCTCTAATCAATCATGTAAGTGACTTCTCACCATATTAGAGTCACTTTGCACCTTATAAGAGTCACTTGTCCATCATATTGGTACAATAACATGCTAACATCATGTACATGCAATTAGAAATCCTTTTACCACCTCTTAGTGCCATATTCATACAAGTCAATTTTGGTCCACATTTTGGTTCTAATTAACCATGTTAGTCACTTGTCACCGTATTAGAGTCACTTTGCACCCTATAAGAGTCACTTTCCACCATATATGCAACAATTGACATGTTAACATCATATACATCCAATTTGACATCATTTTACCACCTATTAATGCCACTTTCATACAAGTTAATTTTGTTCCACATTTTGGCTCTAATCAACCATGTAAGTCACTGTTCACCATATTAGAGTACCTTTACACCCTATAAGAGTCACTTGCCCCATATATTGATATAATTAACATGTTAACATCATGTAAATGCAATTAGACATCCTTTAACCACCTCTTCGTACCCCTTTCCTACAAGTTAATTTTGGACCACATTTTGGCTCTAATCAATCATGTAAGTGACTTCTCACCATATTAGAGTAACTTTGCACCTTATAAGAGTCACTTGTCATCATATATTGGTACAAATAACATGCTAACATCATGTACATGCAATTAGAAATCCTTTTACCACCTCTTAGTGCCATATTCATACAAGTCAATTTTGGTCCACATTTTGGTTCTAATTAACCATGTTAGTCACTTCTCACCATATTAGAGTCACTTTGCACCCTATAAGAGTCACTTTCCACCATATATGCAACAATTGACATGTTAACATCATATACATCCAATTTCACATCCCTTTACCACCTATTAATGCCACTTTCATACAAGTTAATTTTGTTCCACATTTTGGCTCTAATCAAGCATGTAAGTCATTGTTCACCATGTTAGAGTACCTTTACACCCTATAAGAGTCACTTGCCCCATATATTGATACAATTAACATATTAACATCACGTAAATGCAATTAGACATCCTTTAACCACCTCTTGGTACCCCTTTCCTACAAGTCAATTTTGGGCCACATTTTGGCTCTAATCAATCATGTAAGTGACTTCTCATCATATTAGAGTCACTTTGCACCATATAAGAGTCACTTGCCATCATATATTGGTACAATTAACATGTTAAAATCATGTACATGCAATTAGAAATCCTTTTACCACCTTTTAGTGCCATATTCATACAAGTCAATTTTGGTCCACATTTTGGTTCTAATTTACCATGTTAGTCACTTATCACCATATTAATGCCATCATTTTACCACCTATTAATGCCACTTTCATACAAGTTAATTTTGTTCCACATTTTGGCTCTAATCAAGCATGTAAGTCATTGTTCACCATATTAGAGTACCATTACACCCTATAAGAGTCACTTGCCCCATATATTGATACAATTAACATATTAACATCACGTAAATGCAATTAGACATCCTTTAACCACCTCTTGGTACCCCTTTCCTACAAGTCAATTTTGGGCCACATTTTGGCTCTAATCAATCATGTAAGTGACTTCTCATCATATTAGAGTCACTTTGCACCATATAAGAGTCACTTTGCACCCTATAAGAGTCACTTTCCACCATATATGCAACAATTGACATGTTAACATCATATACATCCAATTTGACATCCTTTTACCACCTATTAATGCCACTTTCATACAAGTTAATTTTTTTTTCCACATTTTGGCTCTAATCAACCATGTAAGTCACTGTTCACCATATTAGAGTACCTTTACACCCTATAAGAGTCACTTGCCCCATATATTGATACAATTAACATGTTAACATCACGTAAATGCAATTAGACATCCTTTAACCACCTCTTGGTACCCCTTTCCTACTAGTCAATTTTGGGCCACATTTTGGCTCTAATCAATCATGTAAGTGACTTCTCATCATATTAGAGTCACTTTGCACCATATAAGAGTCACTTGCCATCATATATTGGTACAATTAACATGTTAAAATCATGTACATGCAATTAGAAATCCTTTTACCACCTTTTAGTGCCATATTCATACAAGTCAATTTTGGTCCACATTTTGGCTCTAATCAAGCATGTAAGTCATTGTTCACCATATTAGAGTACCTTTACACCCTATAAGAGTCACTTGCCCCATATATTGATACAATTAACATGTTAACATCACGTAAATGCAATTAGACATCCTTTAACCACCTCTTGGTACCCCTTTCGTACAACTCAATTTTGGGCCACATTTTGGCTATAATCAATTATGTACTTCTCACCATATTAGAGTCACTTTGCACCCTATAAGAGTCACTTTCCACCATATATGCAACAATTGACATGTTAACATCATATACATCCAATTTGACATCCTTTTACCACCTATTAATGCCACTTTCATACAAGTTAATTTTGTTCCACATTTTGGCTCTAATCAAGCATGTAAGTCACTGTTCACCATATTAGAGTACCTTTACACCCTATAAGAGTCACTTGCCCCATATATTGATACAATTAACATATTAACATCACGTAAATGCAATTAGACATCCTTTAACCACCTCTTGTTACCCCTTTCCTACAAGTCAATTTTTGGCCATATTTTGGCTCTAATCAATCATGTAAGTGACTTCTCACCATATTAGAGTCACTTTGCACCTTATAAGAGTCACTTGCCATCATATATTGGTACAATTAACATGTTAACATCATGTACATGCAATTAGAAATCCTTTTACCACCTCTTAGTGCCATATTCATACAAGTCAATTTTGGCCACATTTTGGTTCTAATTAACCATGTTAGTCACTTTTCACCATATTAGAGTCACTTTGCACCCTATAAGAGTCACTTTTCACCATATATGCAACAATTGACATGTTAACATCATATACATCCAATTTAACATCATTTTACCACCTATTAATGCCACTTTCATACAAGTTAATTTTGTTCCACATTTTGGCTCTAATCAAGCATGTAAGTCATTGTTCACCATGTTAGAGTACCTTTACACCCTATAAGAGTCACTTGCCCCATATATTGATACAATTAACATATTAACATCACGTAAATACAATTAGACATCCTTTAACCACCTCCTGGTACCCCTTTCCTATAAGTCAATTTTGGGCCACATTTTGGCTCTAATCAATCGTGTAAGTGACTTCTCATCATATTAGAGTCACTTTGCACCATATAAGAGTCACTTGCCATCATATATTGGTACAATTAACATGTTAAAATCATGTACATGCAATTAGAAATCCTTTTACCACCTTTTAGTGCCATATTCATACAAGTCAATTTTGGTCCACATTTTGGTTCTAATTAACCATGTTAGTCACTTGTCACCGTATTAGAGTCACTTTGCACCCTATAAGAGTCACTTTCCACCATATATGCAACAATTGACATGTTAACATCATATACATCCAATTTGACATCATTTTACCACCTATTAATGCCACTTTCATACAAGTTAATTTTGGTCCACATTTTGGCTCTAATCAACCATGTAAGTCACTGTTCACCATATTAGAGTACCTTTACACCCTATAAGAGTCACTTGCCCCATATATTGATACAATTAACATGTTAACATCATGTAAATGCAATTAGACATCCTTTAACCACCTCTTCGTACCCCTTTCCTACAAGTTAATTTTGGGCCACATTTTGGCTCTAATCAATCATGTAAGTGACTTCTCACCATATTAGAGTAACTTTGCACCTTATAAGAGTCACTTGTCATCATATATTGGTACAAATAACATGCTAACATCATGTACATGCATTTAGAAATCCTTTTACCACCTCTTTGTGCCATATTCATACAAGTCAATTTTGGTCCACATTTTGGTTCTAATTAACCATGTTAGTCACTTTTCACCATATTAGAGTCACTTTGCACCCTATAAGAGTCACTTTCCACCATATATGCAACAATTGACATGTTAACATCATATACATCCAATTTCACATCCCTTTACCACCTATTAATGCCACTTTCATACAAGTTAATTTTGTTCCACATTTTGGCTCTAATCAAGCATGTAAGTCATTGTTCACCATGTTAGAGTACCTTTACACCCTATAAGAGTCACTTGCCCCATATATTGATACAATTAACATATTAACATCACGTAAATGCAATTAGACATCCTTTAACCACCTCTTGGTACCCCTTTCCTACAAGTCAATTTTGGGCCACATTTTGGCTCTAATCAATCATGTAAGTGACTTCTCATCATATTAGAGTCACTTTGCACCATATAAGAGTCACTTGCCATCATATATTGGTACAATTAACATGTTAAAATCATGTACATGCAATTAGAAATCCTTTTACCACCTTTTAGTGCCATATTCATACAAGTCAATTTTGGTCCACATTTTGGTTCTAATTTACCATGTTAGTCACTTATCACCATATTAGAGTCACTTTGCACCCTATAAGAGTCACTTTTCACCATATATGCAACAATTGACATGTTAACATCATATACATCCAATTTGACATCATTTTACCACCTATTAATGCCACTTTCATACAAGTTAATTTTGTTCCACATTTTGGCTCTAATCAAGCATGTAAGTCATTGTTCACCATATTAGAGTACCATTACACCCTATAAGAGTCACTTGCCCCATATATTGATACAATTAACATATTAACATCACGTAAATGCAATTAGACATCCTTTAACCACCTCTTGGTACCCCTTTCCTACAAGTCAATTTTGGGCCACATTTTGGCTCTAATCAATCATGTAAGTGACTTCTCATCATATTAGAGTCACTTTGCACCATATAAGAGTCACTTTGCACCCTATAAGAGTCACTTTCCACCATATATGCAACAATTGACATGTTAACATCATATACATCCAATTTGACATCCTTTTACCACCTATTAATGCCACTTTCATACAAGTTAATTTTTTTTCCACATTTTGGCTCTAATCAACCATGTAAGTCACTGTTCACCATATTAGAGTACCTTTACACCCTATAAGAGTCACTTGCCCCATATATTGATACAATTAACATGTTAACATCACGTAAATGCAATTAGACATCCTTTAACCACCTCTTGGTACCCTTTTCCTACAAGTCAATTTTGGGCCACATTTTGGCTCTAATCAATCATGTAAGTGACTTCTCATCATATTAGAGTCACTTTGCACCATATAAGAGTCACTTGCCATCATATATTGGTACAATTAACATGTTAAAATCATGTACATGCAATTAGAAATCCTTTTACCACCTTTTAGTGCCATATTCATACAAGTCAATTTTGGTCCACATTTTGGCTCTAATCAAGCATGTAAGTCATTGTTCACCATATTAGAGTACCTTTACACCCTATAAGAGTCACTTGCCCCATATATTGATACAATTAACATGTTAACATCACGTAAATGCAATTAGACATCCTTTAACCACCTCTTGGTACCCCTTTCGTACAACTCAATTTTGGGCCACATTTTGGCTATAATCAATTATGTACTTCTCACCATATTAGAGTCACTTTTTTTTTTTTTTTTTTTTTTTGCTAATTCATATTAGAGTCACTTTGCACCCTATAAGAGTCACTTTCCACCATATATGCAACAATTGACATGTTAACATCATATACATCCAATTTGACATCCTTTTACCACCTATTAATGCCACTTTCATACAAGTTAATTTTGTTCCACATTTTGGCTCTAATCAAGCATGTAAGTCACTGTTCACCATATTAGAGTACTTTACACCCTATAAGAGTCACTTGCCCCATATATTGATACAATTAACAAATTAACATCACGTAAATGCAATTAGACATCCTTTAACCACCTCTTGTTACCCCTTTCCTACAAGTCAATTTTTGGCCATATTTTGGCTCTAATCAATCATGTAAGTGACTTCTCACCATATTAGAGTCACTTTGCACCTTATAAGAGTCACTTGCCATCATATATTGGTACAATTAACATGTTAACATCATGTACATGCAATTAGAAATCCTTTTACCACCTCTTAGTGCCATATTCATACAAGTCAATTTTGGTCCACATTTTGGTTCTAATTAACCATGTTAGTCACTTTTCACCATATTAGAGTCACTTTGCACCCTATAAGAGTCACTTTTCACCATATATGCAACAATTGACATGTTAACATCATATACATCCAATTTAACATCATTTTACCACCTATTAATGCCACTTTCATACAAGTTAATTTTGTTCCACATTTTGGCTCTAATCAAGCATGTAAGTCATTGTTCACCATGTTAGAGTACCTTTACACCCTATAAGAGTCACTTGCCCCATATATTGATACAATTAACATATTAACATCACGTAAATACAATTAGACATCCTTTAACCACCTCCTGGTACCCCTTTCCTATAAGTCAATTTTGGGCCACATTTTGGCTCTAATCAATCGTGTAAGTGACTTCTCATCATATTAGAGTCACTTTGCACCATATAAGAGTCACTTGCCATCATATATTGGTACAATTAACATGTTAAAATCATGTACATGCAATTAGAAATCCTTTTACCACCTTTTAGTGCCATATTCATACAAGTCAATTTTGGTCCACATTTTGGTTCTAATTAACCATGTTAGTCACTTGTCACCGTATTAGAGTCACTTTGCACCCTATAAGAGTCACTTTCCACCATATATGCAACAATTGACATGTTAACATCATATACATCCAATTTGACATCATTTTACCACCTATTAATGCCACTTTCATACAAGTTAATTTTGTTCCACATTTTGGCTCTAATCAACCATGTAAGTCACTGTTCACCATATTAGAGTACCTTTACACCCTATAAGAGTCACTTGCCCCATATATTGATACAATTAACATGTTAACATCATGTAAATGCAATTAGACATCCTTTAACCACCTCTTCGTACCCCTTTCCTACAAGTTAATTTTGGGCCACATTTTGGCTCTAATCAATCATGTAAGTGACTTCTCACCATATTAGAGTAACTTTGCACCTTATAAGAGTCACTTGTCATCATATATTGGTACAAATAACATGCTAACATCATGTACATGCAATTAGAAATCCTTTTACCACCTCTTAGTGCCATATTCATACAAGTCAATTTTGGTCCACATTTTGGTTCTAATTAACCATGTTAGTCACTTCTCACCATATTAGAGTCACTTTGCACCCTATAAGAGTCACTTTCCACCATATATGCAACAATTGACATGTTAACATCATATACATCCAATTTCACATCCCTTTACCACCTATTAATGCCACTTTCATACAAGTTAATTTTGTTCCACATTTTGGCTCTAATCAAGCATGTAAGTCATTGTTCACCATGTTAGAGTACCTTTACACCCTATAAGAGTCACTTGCCCCATATATTGATACAATTAACATATTAACATCACGTAAATGCAATTAGACATCCTTTAACCACCTCTTGGTACCCCTTTCCTACAAGTCAATTTTGGCCCACATTTTGGCTCTAATCAATCATGTAAGTGACTTCTCATCATATTAGAGTCACTTTGCACCATATAAGAGTCACTTGCCATCATATATTAGTACAATTAACATGTTAAAATCATGTACATGCAATTAGAAATCCTTTTACCACCTTTTAGTGCCATATTCATACAAGTCAATTTTGGTCCACATTTTGGTTCTAATTAACCATGTTAGTCACTTATCACCATATTAGAGTCACTTTGCACCCTATAAGAGTCACTTTTCACCATATATGCAACAATTGACATGTTAACATCATATACATCCAATTTGACATCATTTTACCACCTATTAATGCCACTTTCATACAAGTTAATTTTGTTCCACATTTTGGCTCTAATCAAGCATGTAAGTCATTGTTCACCATATTAGAGTACCATTACACCCTATAAGAGTCACTTGCCCCATATATTGATACAATTAACATATTAACATCACGTAAATGCAATTAGACATCCTTTAACCACCTCTTGGTACCCCTTTCCTACAAGTCAATTTTGGGCCACATTTTGGCTCTAATCAATCATGTAAGTGACTTCTCATCATATTAGAGTCACTTTGCACCATATAAGAGTCACTTTGCACCCTATAAGAGTCACTTTCCACCATATATGCAACAATTGACATGTTAACATCATATACATCCAATTTGACATCCTTTTACCACCTATTAATGCC
Source organism: Apium graveolens (assembly GCF_009905375.1). Classification (NCBI taxonomy): domain Eukaryota; kingdom Viridiplantae; phylum Streptophyta; class Magnoliopsida; order Apiales; family Apiaceae; genus Apium; species Apium graveolens. Next base: position 14,757 of record NW_027417141.1, read on the forward strand.
ACTTTCATACAAGTTAATTTTTTTTCCACATTTTGGCTCTAATCAACCATGTAAGTCACCGTTCACCATATTAGAGTACCTTTACACCCTATAAGAGTCCCTTGCCCCATATATTGATACAATTAACATGTTAACATCACGTAAATGCAATTACACATCCTTTAACCACCTCTTGGTACCCCTTTCCTACAAGTCAATTTTGGGCCACATTTTGGCTCTAATCAATCATGTAAGTGACTTCTCATCATATTAGAGTCACTTTGCACCATATAAGAGTCACTTGCCATCATATATTGGTACAATTAACATGTTAAAATCATGTACATGCAATTAGAAATCCTTTTACCACCTTTTAGTGCCATATTCATACAAGTCAATTTTGGTCCACATTTTGGCTCTAATCAAGCATGTAAGTCATTGTTCACCATATTAGAGTACCTTTACACCCTATAAGAGTCACTTGCCCCATATATTGATACAATTAACATGTTAACATCACGTAAATGCAATTAGACATCCTTTAACCACCTCTTGGTACCCCTTTCGTACAACTCAATTTTGGGCCACATTTTGGCTATAATCAATTATGTACTTCTCACCATATTAGAGTCACTTTGCACCCTATAAGAGTTACTTTCCACCATATATGCAACAATTGACATGTTAACATCATATACATCCAATTTGACATCCCTTTACCACCTATTAATGCCACTTTCATACAAGTTAATTTTGTTCCACATTTTGGCTCTAATCAAGCATGTAAGTCACTTGTTCACCATGTTAGAGTACCTTTACACCCTGTAAGAGTCACTTGCCCCATATATTGATACAATTAACATATTAACATCACGTAAATGCAATTAGACATCCTTTAACCACCTCTTGGTACCCCTTTCCTACAAGTCAATTTTGGGCCACATTTTGGCTCTAATCAATCATGTAAGTGACTTCTCATCATATTAGAGTCACTTTGCACCATATAAGAGTCACTTGCCATCATATATTGGTACAATTAACATGTTAAAATCATGTACATGCAATTAGAAATCCTTTTACCACCTCTTAGTGCCATATTCATACAAGTCAATTTTGGTCCACATTTTGGTTCTAATTAACCATGTTAGTCACTTATCACCATATTAGAGTCACTTTGCACCCTATAAGAGTCACTTTTCACCATATATGCAACAATTGACATGTTAACATCATATACATCCAATTTGACATCATTTTACCACCTATTAATGCCACTTTCATACAAGTTAATTTTGTTCCACATTTTGGCTCTAATCAAGCATGTAAGTCATTGTTCACCATATTAGAGTACCATTACACCCTATAAGAGTCACTTGCCCCATATATTGATACAATTAACATATTAACATCACGTAAATGCAATTAGACATCCTTTAACCACCTCTTGGTACCCCTTTCCTACAAGTCAATTTTGGGCCACATTTTGGCTCTAATCAATCATGTAAGTGACTTCTCATCATATTAGAGTCACTTTGCACCATATAAGAGTCACTTTGCACCCTATAAGAGTCACTTTCCACCATATATGCAACAATTGACATGTTAACATCATATACATCCAATTTGACATCCTTTTACCACCTATTAATGCCACTTTCATACAAGTTAATTTTTTTTCCACATTTTGGCTCTAATCAACCATGTAAGTCACTGTTCACCATATTAGAGTACCTTTACACCCTATAAGAGTCACTTGCCCCATATATTGATACAATTAACATGTTAACATCACGTAAATGCAATTAGACATCCTTTAACCACCTCTTGGTACCCCTTTCCTACAAGTCAATTTTGGGCCACATTTTGGCTCTAATCAATCATGTAAGTGACTTCTCATCATATTAGAGTCACTTTGCACCATATAAGAGTCACTTGCCATCATATATTGGTACAATTAACATGTTAAAATCATGTACATGCAATTAGAAATCCTTTTACCACCTTTTAGTGCCATATTCATACAAGTCAATTTTGGTCCACATTTTGGCTCTAATCAAGCATGTAAGTCATTGTTCACCATATTAGAGTACCTTTACACCCTATAAGAGTCACTTGCCCCATATATTGATACAATTAACATGTTAACATCACGTAAATGCAATTAGACATCCTTTAACCACCTCTTGGTACCCCTTTCGTACAACTCAATTTTGGGCCACATTTTGGCTATAATCAATTATGTACTTCTCACCATATTAGAGTCACTTTGCACCCTATAAGAGTCACTTTCCACCATATATGCAACAATTGACATGTTAACATCATATACATCCAATTTGACATCCTTTTACCACCTATTAATGCCACTTTCATACAAGTTAATTTTGTTCCACATTTTGGCTCTATCAAGCATGTAAGTCACTGTTCACCATATTAGAGTACCTTTACACCCTATAAGAGTCACTTGCCCCATATATTGATACAATTAACATATTAACATCACGTAAATGCAATTAGACATCCTTTAACCACCTCTTGTTACCCCTTTCCTACAAGTCAATTTTTGGCCATATTTTGGCTCTAATCAATCATGTAAGTGACTTCTCACCATATTAGAGTCACTTTGCACCTTATAAGAGTCACTTGCCATCATATATTGGTACAATTAACATGTTAACATCATGTACATGCAATTAGAAATCCTTTTACCACCTCTTAGTGCCATATTCATACAAGTCAATTTTGGTCCACATTTTGGTTCTAATTAACCATGTTAGTCACTTTTCACCATATTAGAGTCACTTTGCACCCTATAAGAGTCACTTTTCAACATATATGCAACAATTGACATGTTAACATCATATACATCCAATTTAACATCATTTTACCACCTATTAATGCCACTTTCATACAAGTTAATTTTGTTCCACATTTTGGCTCTAATCAAGCATGTAAGTCATTGTTCACCATGTTAGAGTACCTTTACACCCTATAAGAGTCACTTGCCCCATATATTGATACAATTAACATATTAACATCACGTAAATACAATTAGACATCCTTTAACCACCTCTTGGTACCCCTTTCCTATAAGTCAATTTTGGGCCACATTTTGGCTCTAATCAATCGTGTAAGTGACTTCTCATCATATTAGAGTCACTTTGCACCATATAAGAGTCACTTGCCATCATATATTGGTACAATTAACATGTTAAAATCATGTACATGCAATTAGAAATCCTTTTACCACCTTTTAGTGCCATATTCATACAAGTCAATTTTGGTCCACATTTTGGTTCTAATTAACCATGTTAGTCACTTGTCACCGTATTAGAGTCACTTTGCACCCTATAAGAGTCACTTTCCACCATATATGCAACAATTGACATGTTAACATCATATACATCCAATTTGACATCATTTTACCACCTATTAATGCCACTTTCATACAAGTTAATTTTGTTCCACATTTTGGCTCTAATCAAGCATGTAAGTCATTGTTCACCATATTAGAGTACCATTACACCCTATAAGAGTCACTTGCCCCATATATTGATACAATTAACATGTTAACATCATGTAAATGCAATTAGACATCCTTTAACCACCTCTTCGTACCCCTTTCCTACAAGTTAATTTTGGGCCACATTTTGGCTCTAATCAATCATGTAAGTGACTTCTCACCATATTAGAGTAACTTTGCACCTTATAAGAGTCACTTGTCATCATATATTGGTACAAATAACATGCTAACATCATGTACATGCAATTAGAAATCCTTTAACCACCTCTTGGTACCCCTTTCCTACAAGTTAATTTTGGTCCACATTTTGGTTCTAATTAACCATGTTAGTCACTTCTCACCATATTAGAGTCACTTTGCACCCTATAAGAGTCACTTTCCACCATATATGCAACAATTGACATGTTAACATCATATACATCCAATTTCACATCCCTTTACCACCTATTAATGCCACTTTCATACAAGTTAATTTTGTTCCACATTTTGGCTCTAATCAAGCATGTAAGTCATTGTTCACCATGTTAGAGTACCTTTACACCCTATAAGAGTCACTTGCCCCATATATTGATACAATTAACATATTAACATCACGTAAATGCAATTAGACATCCTTTAACCACCTCTTGGTACCCCTTTCCTACAAGTCAATTTTGGGCCACATTTTGGCTCTAATCAATCATGTAAGTGACTTCTCATCATATTAGAGTCACTTTGCACCATATAAGAGTCACTTGCCATCATATATTGGTACAATTAACATGTTAAAATCATGTACATGCAATTAGAAATCCTTTTACCACCTTTTAGTGCCATATTCATACAAGTCAATTTTGGTCCACATTTTGGTTCTAATTAACCATGTTAGTCACTTATCACCATATTAGAGTCACTTTGCACCCTATAAGAGTCACTTTTCACCATATATGCAACAATTGACATGTTAACATCATATACATCCAATTTGACATCATTTTACCACCTATTAATGCCACTTTCATACAAGTTAATTTTGTTCCACATTTTGGCTCTAATCAAGCATGTAAGTCATGTTCACCATATTAGAGTACCATTACACCCTATAAGAGTCACTTGCCCCATATATTGATACAATTAACATATTAACATCACGTAAATGCAATTAGACATCCTTTAACCACCTCTTGGTACCCCTTTCCTACAAGTCAATTTTGGGCCACATTTTGGCTCTAATCAATCATGTAAGTGACTTCTCATCATATTAGAGTCACTTTGCACCTTATAAGAGTCACTTTGCACCCTATAAGAGTCACTTTCCACCATATATGCAACAATTGACATGTTAACATCATATACATCCAATTTGACATCCTTTTACCACCTATTAATGCCACTTTCATACAAGTTAATTTTTTTCCACATTTTGGCTCTAATCAACCATGTAAGTCACTGTTCACCATATTAGAGTACCTTTACAGCCTATAAGAGTCACTTGCCCCATATATTGATACAATTAACATGTTAACATCACGTAAATGCAATTAGACATCCTTTAACCACCTCTTGGTACCCCTTTCCTACAAGTCAATTTTGGGCCACATTTTGGCTCTAATCAATCATGTAAGTGACTTCTCATCATATTAGAGTCACTTTGCACCATATAAGAGTCACTTGCCATCATATATTGGTACAATTAACATGTTAAAATCATGTACATGCAATTAGAAATCCTTTTTACCACCTTTTAGTTCCATATTCATACAAGTCAATTTTGGTCCACATTTTGGCTCTAATCAAGCATGTAAGTCATTGTTCACCATATTAGAGTACCTTTACACCCTATAAGAGTCACTTGCCCCATATATTGATACAATTAACATGTTAACATCACGTAAATGCAATTAGACATCCTTTAACCACCTCTTGGTACCCCTTTCGTACAACTCAATTTTGGGCCACATTTTGGCTATAATCAATTATGTACTTCTCACCATATTAGAGTCACGTTTGCCACCCTATAAGAGTCACTTTCACCCATATAGCAACACTTGACATTAACATCATATACATCCAATTTGACATCCTTTTACCACCTATTAATGCCACTTTCATACAAGTAATTTTGTTCCACATTTTGGCTCTAATCAAGCAGTAAGTCACTTGTTCACCATATTAGAGTACCTTTACATCCCTATAAGAGTCACTTGCCCCATATATTGATCCAATTAACATATTAACATCCAGTAAATTGCAATTAGACATCCTTTAACCACCTCTTGTTAACCCCTTTCCTACAAGTCAATTTTGGCCACATTTTGGCTCTAATCAATCATGTAAGTGACTTCTCACCATATTAGAGTCACTTTGCACCTTATAAGAGTCACTTGCCCTCATATATTGGTACAATTAACATGTTAACATTCATGTACATGCAATTAGAAATCCCTTTTACCACCTCTTAGTGCCATATTCATACAAGTCAATTTTGGTCCACATTTTGGTTCTAATTAACCATGTTAGTCACTTCTCACCATATTAGAGTCACTTTGCACCCTATAAGAGTCACTTTCCACATATATGCAACAATTGACATGTACACATCATATACATCCAATTTGACATCCTTTTACCACCTATTAATGCCACTTTCATACAAGTTAATTTTGTTCCACATTTTGGCTCTAATCAAGCATGTAAGTCCTTGTTCACCATATTAGAGTACCTTTACACCCTATAAGAGTCACTTGCCCCATATATTGATACAATTAACATATTAACATCACGTAAATGCAATTAGACATCCTTTAACCACCTCTTGGTACCCTTTCCTACAAGTCAATTTTGGGGCCACATTTTGGCTCTAATCAATCATGTAAGTGACTTCTCATCATATTAGAGTCACTTTGCACCTTTATAAGAGTCACTTGCCATCATATATTGGTACAATTAACATGTTAAATCAATGTACATGCAATTTAGAAATCCTTTTACCACCTCTTAGTGCCATATTCATACAAGTCAATTTTGGTCACATTTGGTTCTAATTAACCATGTTAGTCACTTCTCACCCTATTAGAGTCACTTTGCACCCTATAAGAGTCCACTTTCCACCAATATGCAACAATTGACATGTTAACATCATATACATCCAATTTGACATCCTTTTACCCCTATTAATGCCACTTTCATACAAGTTACATTTTGCTTCCATATTTTGGCTCTAATCAAGCATGTAAGTCACTTGTCACCATATTAGAGTACCTTTACACCCTATAAGAGTCACTTGCCCCATATATTGATACAATTAAATATTAACATCACCGTAAATGCAATTAGACATCCTTTAACCACATCTTGGTACCCCTTTCCTACAAGTTCAATTTTGGGCCACATTTTGGCTCTAATCAATCATGTAAGTGACTTCTCACCATATTAGAGTCACTTTGCAACCTTATAAGAGTCACTTGCCATCATATATTGGTACAATTAACATGTTAACATCATGTACATGCAATTAGAATCCTTCTTACCACCTCTTAGTGCATATTCATACACAGTCAATTTTTGGTCACATTTTGGTTCTAATTAACCATGTAGTCACTTCTCACCATATTAGAGTCACTTTTGCACCCTATAAGAGTCACTTTCCACCATATATGCAACAATTGACATGTTAACATCATATACATCCAATTTGACACTCCTTTTACCACCTATAATGCCACTTTATACAAGTAATTTTGTCCACATTTTGGCTCTAATCAAGCATGTAAGTCATGTTCCCATATTAGAAGTACCTTTACACCCTATAAGAGTCACTTGCCCCATATATTGATACAATTAACATATTAAACATCACGTAAATGCAATTAGACATCCTTTAACCACCTCTTTTTACCCCGTTCCTACAAGTCAATTTTTGGCCAAATTTTGGCTTAATCAATCAGTAAGTGACTTCTCACCATATTAGAGTCACTTTTGCACCTTATAAGAGTCACTTGCCCATCATATATTGGTACAATTAACATGTTAACATCATGTACATGCAATTAGAAATCCTTTTACCACCTCTTAGTGCCATATTCATACAAGTCAATTTTGGTCCACATTTTGGTTCTAATTAACCATGTTAGTCACTTCTCACCATATTAGAGTCACTTTGCACCCTATAAGAGTCACTTTCCACCATATATGCAACAATTGACATGTTAACATCATATACATCCAATTTGACATCCTTTTACCACCTATTAATGCCACTTTCATACAAGTTAATTTTGTTCCACATTTTGGCTCTAATCAACCATGTAAGTCTGTTCACCATATTAGAGTACCTTTACACCCTATAAGAGTCACTTGCCCATATATTGATACAATTAACATATTAACATCACGTAAATGCAATTAGACATCCTTTAACCACCTCTTGGTACCCTTTCCTACAAGTCAATTTTGGGCCACATTTTGGCTCTAATCAATCTGTAAGTGACTTCTCACCATATTAGAGTCACTTTGCACCTTATAAGAGTCACTTGCCATCATATTGGTACAATTAACATGTTAACATCATGTACATGCAATTAGAAATCCTTTTACCACCTTAGTGCCATATTCATACAAGTCAATTTTGGTCCACATTTTGGTTCTAATTAACCATGTTAGTCACTTCTCACCATATTAGAGTCACTTTGCACCCTATAAGAGTCACTTTCCACCATATATGCAACAATTGACATGTTAACATCATATACATCCAATTTGACACTTTTACCACCTATTAATGCCACTTTCATACAAGTTAATTTTGTTCCACATTTGGCTCTAATCAACCATGTAAGTCACTGTTCACCATATTAGAGTACCTTTACACCCTATAAGAGTCACTTGCCCCATATATTGATACAATTAACATGTTAACATCACGTAAATGCAATTAGACATCCTTTAACCACCTCTTGGTACCCCTTTACAAGTCAATTTTGGGCCACATTTTGGCTCTAATCAATCATGTAAGTGACTTCTCACCATATTAGAGTCACTTTGCACCTTATAAGAGTCACTTGCCATCATATATTGGTACAATTAACATGTTAACATCATGTACATGCAATTAGAAATCCTTTTACCACCTCTTAGTGCCATATTCATACAAGTCAATTTTGGTCCACATTTTGGTTCTAATTAACCATGTTAGTCACTTCTCACCATATTAGAGTCACTTTGCACCCTATAAGAGTCACTTTCCACCATATATGCAACAATTGACATGTTAACATCATATACATCCAATTTGACATCCTTTTACCACCTATTAATGCCACTTTCATACAAGTTAATTTTGTTCCACATTTTGGCTCTAATCAAGCATGTAAGTCACTGTTCACCATATTAGAGTACCTTTACACCCTATAAGAGTCACTTGCCCCATATATTGATACAATTAACATATTAACATCACGTAAATGCAATTAGACATCCTTTAACCACCTCTTGGTACCCCTTTCCTACAAGTCAATTTTGGGCCCATTTTGGCTCTAATCAATCATGTAAGTGACTTCTCACCATATTAGAGTCACTTTGCACCTTATAAGAGTCACTTGCCATCATATATTGGTACAATTAACATGTTAACATCATGTACATGCAATTAGAAATCCTTTTACCACCTCTTAGTGCCATATTCATACAAGTCAATTTTGGTCCACATTTTGGTTCTTAATTAACCATGTTAGTCACTTCTCACCATATTAGAGTCACTATATAAGAGTCACTTTCCACCATATATGCAACAATTGACATGTTAACATCATATACATCCAATTTGACATCCTTTTACCACCTATTAATGCCACTCATACAAGTTAATTTTGTTCCACATTTTGGCTCTAATCAAGCATGTAAGTCATTGTTCACCATATTAGAGTACCTTTACACCCTATAAGAGTCACTTGCCCCATATATTGATACAATTAACATGTTAACATCACGTAAATGCAATTAGACATCCTTTAACCACCTCTTGGTACCCCTTTCCTACAAGTAATTTTGGGCCACATTTTGGCTCTAATCAATCATGTAAGTGACTTCTCACCATATTAGATCACTTGCACCTTATAAGAGTCACTTTGCACCGATAAGAGTC
>NW_027417142.1:0-64989 GCF_009905375.1 Apium graveolens
TGAAAAGTGACTCTTATAGGGTGCAAAGTGACTCTAATATGGTGAAAGTGACTAACATGGTTAATTAGAACCAAAATGTGGACCAAAATTGACTTGTATGAATATGGCACTAAGAGGTGGTAAAAGGATTTCTAATTGCATGTACATGATGTTAACATGTTAATTGTACCAATATATGATGGCAAGTGACTCTTATAAGGTGCAAAGTGACTCTAATATGGTGAGAAGTCACTTACATGATTGATTAGAGCCAAAATGTGGCCCAAAATTGACTTGTAGGAAAGGGGTACCAAGAGGTGGTTAAAGGATGTCTAATTGCATTTACGTGATGTTAATGTTAATTGTATCAATATATGGGGCAAGTGACTCTTATAGGGTGTAAAGGTACTCTAATATGGTGAACATGACTTACATGGTTGATTAGAGCCAAAATGTGGAACAAAATTAACTTGTATGAAAGTGGCATTAATAGGTGGTAAAAGGATGTCAAATTGGATGTATATGATGTTAACATGTCAATTGTTGCATATATGGTGGAAAGTGACTCTTATAGGGTGCAAAGTGACTCTAATATGGTGAGAAGTGACTAACATGGTTAATTAGAACCAAAATGTGGACCAAAATTGACTTGTATGAATATGGCACTAAGAGGTGGTAAAAGGATTTCTAATTGCATGTACATGATGTTAACATGTTAATTGTACCAATATATGATGGCAAGTGACTCTTATAAGGTGCAAAGTGACTCTAATATGGTGAGAAGTCACTTACATGATTGATTAGAGCCAAAATGTGGCCCAAAATTGACTTGTAGGAAAGGGGTAAAGAGGTGGTTAAAGGATGTCTAATTGCATTTACGTGATGTTAACATGTTAATTGTATCAATATATGGGGCAAGTGACTCTTATAGGGTGTAAAGGTACTCTAATATGGTGAACAGTGACTTACATGCTTGATTAGAGCCAAAATGTGGAACAAAATTAACTTGTATGAAAGTGGCATTAATAGGTGGTAAAAGGATGTCAAATTGGATGTATATGATGTTAACATGTCAATTGTTGCATATATGGTGGAAAGTGACTCTTATAGGGTGCAAAGTGACTCTAATATGGTGAGAAGTGACTAACATGGTTAATTAGAACCAAAATGTGGACCAAAATTGACTTGTATGAATATGGCACTAAGAGGTGGTAAAAGGATTTCTAATTGCATGTACATGATGTTAACATGTTAATTGTACCAATATATGATGGCAAGTGACTCTTATAAGGTGCAAAGTGACTCTAATATGGTGAGAAGTCACTTACATGATTGATTAGAGCCAAAATGTGGCCCAAAATTGACTTGTAGGAAAGGGGTACCAAGAGGTGGTTAAAGGATGTCTAATTGCATTTACGTGATGTTAACATGTTAATTGTATCAATATATGGGGCAAGTGACTCTTATAGGGTGTAAAGGTACTCTAATATGGTGAACAGTGACTTACATGGTTGATTAGAGCCAAAATGTGGAACAAAATTAACTTGTATGAAAGTGGCATTAATAGGTGGTAAAAGGATGTCAAATTGGATGTATATGATGTTAACATGTCAATTGTTGCATATATGGTGGAAAGTGACTCTTATAGGGTGCAAAGTGACTCTAATATGGTGAAAGTGACTAACATGGTTAATTAGAACCAAAATGTGGACCAAAATTGACTTGTATGAATATGGCACTAAGAGGTGGTAAAAGGATTTCTAATTGCATGTACATGATGTTAACATGTTAATTGTACCATATATGATGGCAAGTGACTCTTATAAGGTGCAAAGTGACTCTAATATGGTGAGAAGTCACTTACATGATTGATTAGAGCCAAAATGTGGCCCAAAATTGACTTGTAGGAAAGGGTACCAAGAGGTGGTTAAAGGATGTCTAATTGCATTTACGTGATGTTAATGTTAATTGTATCAATATATGGGGCAAGTGACTCTTATAGGGTGTAAAGGTACTCTAATATGGTGAACAATGACTTACATGCTTGATTAGAGCCAAAATGTGGAACAAAATTAACTTGTATGAAAGTGGCATTAATAGGTGGTAAAAGGATGTCAAATTGGATGTATATGATGTTAACATGTCAATTGTTGCATATAAAGTGACTCTTATAGGGTGCAAAGTGACTCTAATATGGTGAGAAGTGACTAACATGGTTAATTAGAACCAAAATGTGGACCAAAATTGACTTGTATGAATATGGCACTAAGAGGTGGTAAAAGGATTTCTAATTGCATGTACATGATGTTAACATGTTAATTGTACCAATATATGATGGCAAGTGACTCTTATAAGGTGCAAAGTGACTCTAATATGGTGAGAAGTCACTTACATGATTGATTAGAGCCAAAATGTGGCCCAAAATTGACTTGTAGGAAAGGGGTACCAAGAGGTGGTTAAAGGATGTCTAATTGCATTTACGTGATGTTAATTGTTAATTGTATCAATATATGGGGCAAGTGACTCTTATAGGGTGTAAAGGTACTCTAATATGGTGAACATGACTTACATGGTTGATTAGAGCCAAAATGTGGAACAAAATTAACTTGTATGAAAGTGGCATTAATAGGTGGTAAAAGGATGTCAAATTGGATGTATATGATGTTAACATGTCAATTGTTGCATATATGGTGGAAAGTGACTCTTATAGGGTGCAAAGTGACTCTAATATGGTGAGAAGTGACTAACATGGTTAATTAGAACCAAAATGTGGACCAAAATTGACTTGTATGAATATGGCACTAAGAGGTGGTAAAAGGATTTCTAATTGCATGTACATGATGTTAACATGTTAATTGTACCAATATATGATGGCAAGTGACTCTTATAAGGTGCAAAGTGACTCTAATATGGTGAGAAGTCACTTACATGATTGATTAGAGCCAAAATGTGGCCCAAAATTGACTTGTAGGAAAGGGGTACCAAGAGGTGGTTAAAGGATGTCTAATTGCATTTACGTGATGTTAATATGTTAATTGTATCAATATATGGGGCAAGTGACTCTTATAGGGTGTAAAGGTACTCTAATATGGTGAACAGTGACTTACATGCTTGATTAGAGCCAAAATGTGGAACAAAATTAACTTGTATGAAAGTGGCATTAATAGGTGGTAAAAGGATGTCAAATTGGATGTATATTAACATGTCAATTGTTGCATATATGGTGGAAAGTGACTCTTATAGGGTGCAAAGTGACTCTAATATGGTGAGAAGTGACTAACATGGTTAATTAGAACCAAAATGTGGACCAAAATTGACTTGTATGAATATGGCACTAAGAGGTGGTAAAAGGATTTCTAATTGCATGTACATGATGTTAACATGTTAATTGTACCAATATATGATGGCAAGTGACTCTTATAAGGTGCAAAGTGACTCTAATATGGTGAGAAGTCACTTACATGATTGATTAGAGCCAAAATGTGGCCCAAAATTGACTTGTAGGAAAGGGGTACCAAGAGGTGGTTAAAGGATGTCTAATTGCATTTACGTGATGTTAACATGTTAATTGTATCAATATATGGGGCAAGTGACTCTTATAGGGTGTAAAGGTACTCTAATATGGTGAACAATGACTTACATGGTTGATTAGAGCCAAAATGTGGAACAAAATTAACTTGTATGAAAGTGGCATTAATAGGTGGTAAAAGGATGTCAAATTGGATGTATATGATGTTAACATGTCAATTGTTGCATATATGGTGGAAAGTGACTCTTATAGGGTGCAAAGTGACTCTAATATGGTGAGTGACTAACATGGTTAATTAGAACCAAAATGTGGACCAAAATTGACTTGTATGAATATGGCACTAAGAGGTGGTAAAAGGATTTCTAATTGCATGTACATGATTTAACATGTTAATTGTACCAATATATGATGGCAAGTGACTCTTATAAGGTGCAAAGTGACTCTAATATGGTGAGAAGTCACTTACATGATTGATTAGAGCCAAAATGTGGCCCAAAATTAACTTGTAGGAAAGGGGTACCAAGAGGTGGTTTAAGGATGTCTAATTGCATTTACGTGATGTTAACATGTTAATTGTATCAATATATGGGGCAAGTGACTCTTATAGGGTGTAAAGGTACTCTAATATGGTGAACAGTGACTTACATGCTTGATTAGAGCCAAAATGTGGAACAAAATTAACTTGTATGAAAGTGGCATTAATAGGTGGTAAAAGATGTCAAATTGGATGTATATGATGTTAACATGTCAATTGTTGCATATATGGTGGTAAGTGACTCTTATAGGGTGCAAAGTGACTCTAATATGGTGAGAAGTGACTAACATGGTTAATGAACCAAAATGTGGACCAAAATTGACTTGTATGAATATGGCACTAAGAGGTGGTAAAAGGATTTCTAATTGCATGTACATGATGTTAACATGTTAATTGTACCAATATATGATGGCAAGTGACTCTTATAAGGTGCAAAGTGACTCTAATATGGTGAGAAGTCACTTACATGATTGATTAGAGCCAAAATGTGGCCCAAAATTGACTTGTAGGAAAGGGGTACCAAGAGGTGGTTAAAAGATGTCTAATTGCATTTACGTGATGTTAATTGTATCAATATATGGGGCAAGTGACTCTTATAGGGTGTAAAGGTACTCTAATATGGTGAACAATGACTTACATGCTTGATTAGAGCCAAAATGTGGAACAAAATTAACTTGTATGAAAGTGGCATTAATAGGTGGTAAAAGGATGTCAAATTGGATGTATATGATGTTAACATGTCAATTGTTGCATATATGGTGGAAAGTGACTCTTATAGGGTGCAAAGTGACTCTAATATGGTGAGAAGTGACTAACATGGTTAATTAGAACCAAAATGTGGACCAAAATTGACTTGTATGAATATGGCACTAAGAGGTGGTAAAAGGATTTCTAATTGCATGTACATGATGTTAACATGTTAATTGTACCAATATATGATGGCAAGTGACTCTTATAAGGTGCAAAGTGACTCTAATATGGTGAGAAGTCACTTACATGATTGATTAGAGCCAAAATGTGGCCCAAAATTGACTTGTAGGAAAGGGGTACCAAGAGGTGGTTAAAGGATGTCTAATTGCATTTACGTGATTAACATGTTAATTGTATCAATATATGGGGCAAGTGACTCTTATAGGGTGTAAAGGTACTCTAATATGGTGAACAGTGACTTACATGGTTGATTAGAGCCAAAATGTGGAACAAAATTAACTTGTATGAAAGTGGCATTAATAGGTGGTAAAAGGATGTCAAATTGGATGTATATGATGTTAACATGTCAATTGTTGCATATATGGTGGAAAGTGACTCTTATAGGGTGCAAAGTGACTCTAATATGGTGAGAAGTAACTAACATGGTTAATTAGAACCAAAATGTGGACCAAAATTGACTTGTATGAATATGGCACTAAGAGGTGGTAAAAGGATTTCTAATTGCATGTATATTATGTTAACATGTTAATTGTACCAATATATGATGGCAAGTGACTCTTATAAGGTGCAAAGTGACTCTAATATGGTGAGAAGTCACTTACATGATTGATTAGAGCCAAAATGTGGCCCAAAATTGACTTGTAGGAAAGGGGTACCAAGAGGTGGTTAAAGGATGTCTAATTGCATTTACGTGATGTTAATATGTTAATTGTATCAATATATGGGGCAAGTGACTCTTATAGGGTGTAAAGGTACTCTAATATGGTGAACAATGACTTACATGCTTGATTAGAGCCAAAATGTGGAACAAAATTAACTTGTATGAAAGTGGCATTAATAGGTGTTAAAGGATGTCAAATTGGATGTATATGATGTTAACATGTCAATTGTTGCATATATGGTGGAAAGTGACTCTTATAGGGGGCAAAGTGACTCTAATATGGTGAGAAGTGACTAACATGGTTAATTAGAACCAAAATGTGGACCAAAATTGACTTGTATGAATATGGCACTAAGAGGTGGTAAAAGGATTTCTAATTGCATGTACATGATGTTAACATGTTAATTGTACCAATATATGATGGCAAGTGACTCTTATAAGGTGCAAAGTGACTCTAATATGGTGAGAAGTCACTTACATGATTGATTAGAGCCAAAATGTGGCCCAAAATTGACTTGTAGGAAAGGGGTACCAAGAGGTGGTTAAAGGATGTCTAATTGCATTTACGTGATGTTAATATGTTAATTGTATCAATATATGGGGCAAGTGACTCTTATAGGGTGTAAAGGTACTCTAATATGGTGAACAGTGACTTACATGGTTGATTAGAGCCAAAATGTGGAACAAAATTAACTTGTATGAAAGTGGCATTAATAGGTGGTAAAAGGATGTCAAATTGGATGTATATGATGTTAACATGTCAATTGTTGCATATATGGTGGAAAGTGACTCTTATAGGGTGCAAAGTGACTCTAATATGGTGAGAAGTGACTAATGGTTATAAACCAAAATGTGGACCAAAATTGACTTGTATGAATATGGCACTAAGAGGTGGTAAAGGATTTCTAATTGCATGTACATGATGTTAACATGTTAATTGTACCAATATATGGGCAAGTGACTCTTATAAGGTGCAAAGTGACTCTAATATGGTGAGAAGTCACTTACATGATTGATTAGAGCCAAAATGTGGCCCAAAATTGACTTGTAGGAAAGGGTACCAAGAGGTGGTTAAAGGATTCTAATTGCATTTACGTGATTTAACATGTTAATTGTATCAATATATGGGCAAGTGACTCTTATAGGGTGTAAAGGTACTCTAATATGGTGAACAGTGACTTACATGGTTGATTAGAGCCAAAATGTGGCAAAATTAACTTGTATGAAAGTGGTTAATAGGTGGTAAAAGGATGTCAATTGGATGTTATGATGTTAACATGTCAATTGTTCATATATGGGGAAAGTGACTCTTATAGGGTGTAAAGGACTCTAATATGGTGAAAGTGACTACATGGTTATTAGAACCAAAATGTGGACCAAAATTACTTGTATGAATATGGCATAAGAGGTGGTAAAAGGATTTCTAATTGCATGTACATGATGTTAACATGTTAATTGTACCATATATGATGGAAGTGACTCTTATAGGTGCAAAGTGACTCTATATGGTCAAAGTGACTGATAGAAGTCACTTACATGATTGATTAGAGCCAAAATGTGGCCCAAAATTGACTTGTAGGAAAGGGGTACCAAGAGGTGGTTAAAGGATGTCTAATTGCATTTACGTGATGTTAATATGTTAATTGTATCAATATATGGGGCAAGTGACTCTTATAGGGTGTAAAGGTACTCTAATATGGTGAACAATGACTTACATGCTTGATTAGAGCCAAAATGTGGAACAAAATTAACTTGTATGAAAGTGGCATTAATAGGTGGTAAAATTTGGCATTAATATGGTGATAAGTGACTAACATGGTTAATTAGAACCAAAATGTGGACCAAAATTGACTTGTATGAATATGGCACTAAGAGGTGGTAAAAGGATTTCTAATTGCATGTACATGATTTAACATGTTAATTGTACCAATATATGGCAAGTGACTCTTATAAGGTGCAAAGTGACTCTAATATGGTGAAAGTCACTTACATGATTGATTAGAGCCAAAATGTGGCCCAAAATTGACTTGTAGGAAAGGGGTACCAAGAGGTGGTTAAAGGATGTCTAATTGCATTTACGTGATGTTAATATGTTAATTGTATCAATATATGGGGCAAGTGACTCTTATAGGGTGTAAAGGTACTCTAATATGGTGAACAATGACTTACATGCTTGATTAGAGCCAAAATGTGGAACAAAATTAACTTGTATGAAAGTGGCATTAATAGGTGGTAAAAGGATGTCAAATTGGATGTATATTGTTAACATGTCAATTGTTGCATATATGGTGGAAAGTGACTCTTATAGGGTGCAAAGTGACTCTAATATGGTGAGAAGTGACTAACATGGTTAATTAGAACCAAAATGTGGACCAAAATTGACTTGTATGAATATGGCACTAAGAGGTGGTAAAAGGATTTCTAATTGCATGTACATGATGTTAACATGTTAATTGTACCAATATATGATGGCAAGTGACTCTTATAAGGTGCAAAGTGACTCTAATATGGTGAGAAGTCACTTACATGATTGATTAGAGCCAAAATGTGGCCAAAATTACTTGTAGGAAAGGGGTACCAAGAGGTGGTTAAAGGATGTCTAATTGCATTTACGTGATGTTAACATGTTAATTGTATCAATATATGGGGCAAGTGACTCTTATAGGGTGTAAAGGTACTCTAATATGGTGAACAGTGACTTACATGGTTGATTAGAGCCAAAATGTGGAACAAAATTAACTTGTATGAAAGTGGCATTAATAGGTGGTAAAAGGATGTCAAATTGGATGTATATGATGTTAACATGTCAATTGTTGCATATATGGTGGAAAGTGACTCTTATAGGGTGCAAAGTGACTCTAATATGGTGAGAAGTGACTAACATGGTTAATTAGAACCAAAATGTGGACCAAAATTGACTTGTATGAATATGGCACTAAGAGGTGGTAAAAGGATTTCTAATTGCATGTACATGATGTTAACATGTTAATTGTACCAATATATGATGGCAAGTGACTCTTATAAGGTGCAAAGTGACTCTAATATGGTGAGAAGTCACTTACATGATTGATTAGAGCCAAAATGTGGCCCAAAATTGACTTGTAGGAAAGGGGTACCAAGAGGTGGTTAAAGGATGTCTAATTGCATTTACGTGATGTTAATATGTTAATTGTATCAATATATGGGGCAAGTGACTCTTATAGGGTGTAAAGGTACTCTAATATGGTGAACAATGACTTACATGCTTGATTAGAGCCAAAATGTGGAACAAAATTAACTTGTATGAAAGTGGCATTAATAGGTGGTAAAAGGATGTCAAATTGGATGTATATGATGTTAACATGTCAATTGTTGCATATATGGTGGAAAGTGACTCTTATAGGGTGCAAAGTGACTCTAATATGGTGAGAAGTGACTAACATGGTTAATTAGAACCAAAATGTGGACCAAAATTGACTTGTATGAATATGGCACTAAGAGGTGGTAAAAGGATTTCTAATTGCATGTACATGATGTTAACATGTTAATTGTACCAATATATGATGGCAAGTGACTCTTATAAGGTGCAAAGTGACTCTAATATGGTGAGAAGTCACTTACATGATTGATTAGAGCCAAAATGTGGCCCAAAATTGACTTGTAGGAAAGGGGTACCAAGAGGTGGTTAAAGGATGTCTAATTGCATTTACGTGATGTTAATGTTAATTGTATCAATATATGGGGCAAGTGACTCTTATAGGGTGTAAAGGTACTCTAATATGGAACAATGACTTACATGCTTGATTAGAGCCAAAATGTGGAACAAAATTAACTTGTATGAAAGTGGCATTAATAGGTGGTAAAAGGATGTCAAATTGGATGTATATGATGTTAACATGTCAATTGTTGCATATATGGTGGAAAGTGACTCTTATAGGGTGCAAAGTGACTCTAATATGGTGAGATGACTAACATGGTTAATTAGAACCAAAATGTGGACCAAAATTGACTTGTATGAATATGGCACTAAGAGGTGGTAAAAGGATTTCTAATTGCATGTACATGATGTTAACATGTTAATTGTACCAATATATGATGGCAAGTGACTCTTATAAGGTGCAAAGTGACTCTAATATGGTGAGAAGTCACTTACATGATTGATTAGAGCCAAAATGTGGCCCAAAATTACTTGTAGGAAAGGGGTACCAAGAGGTGGTTAAAGGATGTCTAATTGCATTTACGTGATGTTAACATGTTAATTGTATCAATATATGGGGCAAGTGACTCTTATAGGGTGTAAAGGTACTCTAATATGGTGAACAGTGACTTACATGGTTGATTAGAGCCAAAATGTGGAACAAAATTAACTTGTATGAAAGTGGCATTAATAGGTGGTAAAAGGATGTCAAATTGGATGTATATGATGTTAACATGTCAATTGTTGCATATATGGTGGAAAGTGACTCTTATAGGGTGCAAAGTGACTCTAATATGGTGAGAAGTGACTAACATGGTTAATTAGAACCAAAATGTGGACCAAAATTGACTTGTATGAATATGGCACTAAGAGGTGGTAAAAGGATTTCTAATTGCATGTACATGATGTTAACATGTTAATTGTACCAATATATGATGGCAAGTGACTCTTATAAGGTGCAAAGTGACTCTAATATGGTGAGAAGTCACTTACATGATTGATTAGAGCCAAAATGTGGCCCAAAATTGACTTGTAGGAAAGGGGTACCAAGAGGTGGTTAAAGGATGTCTAATTGCATTTACGTGATGTTAATGTTAATTGTATCAATATATGGGGCAAGTGACTCTTATAGGGTGTAAAGGTACTCTAATATGGTGAACAGTGACTTACATGCTTGATTAGAGCCAAAATGTGGAACAAAATTAACTTGTATGAAAGTGGCATTAATAGGTGGTAAAAGGATGTCAAATTGGATGTATATGATGTTAACATGTCAATTGTTGCATATAAAGTGACTCTTATAGGGTGCAAAGTGACTCTAATATGGTGAAAGTGACTAACATGGTTAATTAGAACCAAAATGTGGACCAAAATTGACTTGTATGAATATGGCACTAAGAGGTGGTAAAAGGATTTCTAATTGCATGTACATGATGTTAACATGTTAATTGTACCAATATGATGGCAAGTGACTCTTATAAGGTGCAAAGTGACTCTAATATGGTGAGAAGTCACTTACATGATTGATTAGAGCCAAAATGTGGCCCAAAATTGACTTGTAGGAAAGGGGTACCAAGAGGTGGTTAAAGGATGTCTAATTGCATTTACGTGATGTTAATATGTTAATTGTATCAATATATGGGGCAAGTGACTCTTATAGGGTGTAAAGGTACTCTAATATGGTGAACAGACTTACATGCTTGATTAGAGCCAAAATGTGGAACAAAATTAACTTGTATGAAAGTGGCATTAATAGGTGGTAAAAGGATGTCAAATTGGATGTATATGATTAACATGTCAATTGTTGCATATATGGTGGAAAGTGACTCTTATAGGGTGCAAAGTGACTCTAATATGGTGAGAAGTGACTAACATGGTTAATTAGAACCAAAATGTGGACCAAAATTGACTTGTATGAATATGGCACTAAGAGGTGGTAAAAGGATTTCTAATTGCATGTACATGATTTAACATGTTAATTGTACCAATATATGATGGCAAGTGACTCTTATAAGGTGCAAAGTGACTCTAATATGGTGAGAAGTCACTTACATGATTGATTAGAGCCAAAATGTGGCCCAAAATTGACTTGTAGGAAAGGGGTACCAAGAGGTGGTTAAAGGATGTCTAATTGCATTTACGTGATGTTAATATGTTAATTGTATCAATATATGGGGCAAGTGACTCTTATAGGGTGTAAAGGTACTCTAATATGGTGAACAGTGACTTACATGCTGATTAGAGCCAAAATGTGGAACAAAAACTTGTATGAAAGTGGCATTAATAGGTGGTAAAAGGATGTCAAATTGGATGTATATGATGTTAACATGTCAATTGTTGTATATGGTGGAAAGTGACTCTTATAGGGTGCAAAGTGACTCTAATATGGTGAAAGTGACTAACATGGTTAATTAGAACCAAAATGTGGACCAAAATTGACTTGTATGAATATGGCACTAAGAGGTGGTAAAAGGATTTCTAATTGCATGTACATGATGTTAACATGTTAATTGTACCAATATATGATGGCAAGTGACTCTTATAAGGTGCAAAGTGACTCTAATATGAGAAGTCACTTACATGATTGATTAGAGCCAAAATGTGGCCCAAAATTGACTTGTAGGAAAGGGGTACCAAGAGGTGGTTAAAGGATGTCTAATTGCATTTACGTGATGTTAAATGTTAATTGTATCATATATGGGGCAAGTGACTCTTATAGGGTGTAAAGGTACTCTAATATGGTGAACAATGACTTACATGGTTGATTAGAGCCAAAATGTGGAACAAAATTAACTTGTATGAAAGTGGCATTAATAGGTGGTAAAAGATGTCAAATTGGATGTATATGATGTTAACATGTCAATTGTTGCATATATGGTGGTAAGTGACTCTTATAGGGTGCAAAGTGACTCTAATATGGTGATAAGTGACTAACATGGTTAATTAGAACCAAAATGTGGACCAAAATTGACTTGTATGAATATGGCACTAAGAGGTGGTAAACGGATTTCTAATTGCATGTACATGATGTTAACATGTTAATTGTACCAATATATGATGGCAAGTGACTCTTATAAGGTGCAAAGTGACTCTAATATGGTGAGAAGTCACTTACATGATTGATTAGAGCCAAAATGTGGCCCAAAATTGACTTGTAGGAAAGGGGTACCAAGAGGTGGTTAAAGGATGTCTAATTGCATTTACGTGATGTTAAAATGTTAATTGTATCAATATATGGGGCAAGTGACTCTTATAGGGTGTAAAGGTACTCTAATATGGTGAACAGTGACTTACATGGTTGATTAGAGCCAAAATGTGGAACAAAATTAACTTGTATGAAAGTGGCATTAATAGGTGGTAAAAGGATGTCAAATTGGATGTATATGATGTTAACATGTCAATTGTTGCATATATGGTGGAAAGTGACTCTTATAGGGTGCAAAGTGACTCTAATATGGTGAAGTGACTAACATGGTTAATTAGAACCAAAATGTGGACCAAAATTGACTTGTATGAATATGGCACTAAGAGGTGGTAAAAGGATTTCTAATTGCATGTACATGATGTTAACATGTTAATTGTACCAATATATGATGGCAAGTGACTCTTATAAGGTGCAAAGTGACTCTAATATGGTGAGAAGTCACTTACATGATTGATTAGAGCCAAAATGTGGCCCAAAATTGACTTGTAGGAAAGGGGTACCAAGAGGTGGTTAAAGGATGTCTAATTGCATTTACGTGATGTTAATATGTTAATTGTATCAATATATGGGGCAAGTGACTCTTATAGGGTGTAAAGGTACTCTAATATGGTGAACAGTGACTTACATGGTTGATTAGAGCCAAAATGTGGAACAAAATTAACTTGTATGAAAGTGGCATTAATAGGTGGTAAAAGGATGTCAAATTGGATGTATATGATGTTAACATGTCAATTGTTGCATATATGGAAAGTGACTCTTATAGGGTGCAAAGTGACTCTAATATGGTGAAAGTGACTAACATGGTTAATTAGAACCAAAATGTGGACCAAAATTGACTTGTATGAATATGGCACTAAGAGGTGGTAAAAGGATTTCTAATTGCATGTACATGATGTTAACATGTTAATTGTACCAATATATGATGGCAAGTGACTCTTATAAGGTGCAAAGTGACTCTAATATGGTGAGAAGTCACTTACATGATTGATTAGAGCCAAAATGTGGCCAAAATTGACTTGTAGGAAAGGGGTACCAAGAGGTGGTTAAAGGATGTCTAATTGCATTTACGTGATGTTAATATGTTAATTGTATCAATATATGGGGCAAGTGACTCTTATAGGGTGTAAAGGTACTCTAATATGGTGAACATGACTTACATGCTTGATTAGAGCCAAAATGTGGAACAAAATTAACTTGTATGAAAGTGGCATTAATAGGTGGTAAAAGGATGTCAAATTGGATGTATATGATGTTAACATGTCAATTGTTGCATATATGGTGGAAAGTGACTCTTATAGGGTGCAAAGTGACTCTAATATGGTGAGAAGTACAAATTATTAGCCAAAATGTGGCCAAAATTGACTTGTATGAATATGGGGAGGTAAGAGGTTAATCTAATTGCATTACATGATGTTAACATGTTAATTGTACCAATATATGGGCAAGTGACTCTTATAAGGTGCAAAGGACTCTAATATGGTGAAGACTTACATGATTGATTAGAGCCAAAATGTGGCCCAAATTGACTTGTAGGAAAGGGGTACAAAGGTGGTTAAAGGATGTCTAATTGCATTTACGTGATGTAACATGTTAATTGTCAATATATGATGGCAAGTGACTCTTATAGGGTGTAAAGTACTCTAATATGGTGAACAGTGACTTACATGGTTGATTAGAGCCAAAATGTGGCAAAATTCTTGTATGAAAGTGGTAATAGGTGGTAAAAGGATGTCAATTGGATGTATATGATGTTAACATGTTAATTGTGCATATATGGGGAAAGTGACTCTTATAGGGTGCAAAGTGACTCTAATATGGTGAAAGTGACTACATGGTTATTAGAACCAAAATGTGGACCAAATTGACTTGTATGAAATGGCACTAAGGTGGTAAAAGGATTTCTAATTGCATGTACATGATGTTAACATGTTAATATGTAAATATCTGGGCAAGTGACTCTTATAAGGTGCAAAGTGACTCTAATATGGTGAGAAGTCACTTACATGATTGATTAGAGCCAAAATGTGGCCCAAAATTGACTTGTAGGAAAGGGGTACCAAGAGGTGGTTAAAGGATGTCTAATTGCATTTACGTGATGTTAATATGTTAATTGTATCAATATATGGGGCAAGTGACTCTTATAGGGTGTAAAGGTACTCTAATATGGTGAACAATGACTTACATGCTTGATTAGAGCCAAAATTGGAACAAAATTAACTTGTATGAAAGTGGCATTAATAGGTGGTAAATGATGGCATTATATGGTGATAAGTGACTAACATGGTAATTAGAACCAAAATGTGGACCAAAATTGACTTGTATGAATATGGCACTAAGAGGTGGTAAAAGGATTTCTAATTGCATGTACATGATGTTAACATGTTAATTGTACCAATATATGATGGCAAGTGACTCTTATAAGGTGCAAAGTGACTCTAATATGGTGAGAAGTCACTTACATGATTGATTAGAGCCAAAATGTGGCCCAAAATTGACTTGTAGGAAAGGGGTACCAAGAGGTGGTTAAAGGATGTCTAATTGCATTTACGTGATGTTAATATGTTAATTGTATCAATATATGGGGCAAGTGACTCTTATAGGGTGTAAAGGTACTCTAATGGTGAACAATGTTACATGCTTGATTAGAGCCAAAATGTGGAACAAAATTAACTTGTATGAAAGTGGCATTAATAGGTGGTAAAAGGATGTCAAATTGGATGTATATGATGTTAACATGTCAATTGTTGCATATATGGTGGAAAGTGACTCTTATAGGGTGCAAAGTGACTCTAATATGGTGAGAAGTGACTAACATGGTTAATTAGAACCAAAATGTGGACCAAAATTGACTTGTATGAATATGGCACTAAGAGGTGGTAAAAGGATTTCTAATTGCATGTACATGATGTTAGACCTGTTAATTGTACCAATATATGATGGGCAAGTGACTCTTAAAGGTGCAAAAGTGACTCTATATGGTGAGAAGTCACCCTGACAGATTGAGTAGAGCCCAAATCATGTGGTCCCAAAGTAACTTGTAGGAACGGGTACCCGAAGCGGTGGTTAAGGATTGTCTAATTGCATTACATGATGGTAACTATGTTATTGTATCAATATAGGGGCAAGTGACTCTTATAGGGTTGCAAGGTACTCTTAACTATGGTGAACAAGTGACTTACATGGCTTGATTAGAAGCCAAAATTGTGGAACAAAATTACCTTGTTATGAAGTGCGCCACGCCACCATAGGTGGTTTAAATGATGTCCAATTGGATGTATCTTGATGTTAACATGTCAATTGTGCAATTTATCATGATGGATACAGTGACTCTTATAGGGTGCCCCACAAGTGAATCTCTTTAATAACTGGTGACAAGTGGAATAACATGGTTAATTCGAACCAAAATGTGGACCAAAATTGACTTGTATGAATATGGCACTAAAAGGTGGTAAAAGGATTTCTAATTGCATGTACATGATTTTTAACATGTTAATTGTACCAATATATGTGGCAAGTGACTCTTATATGGTGCAAAGGACTCTAATATGATGAGAAGTCACTTACACGATTGATTAGAGCCAAATGTGGCCCAAAATTGACTTATAGGAAAGGGGTACCAGGAGGTGGTTAAAGGATGTCTAATTGTATTTACGTGATGTTAATATGTTAATTGTATCAATATATGGGGCAAGTGACTCTATAGGGTGTAAAGGTACTCTAACATGGTGAACAATGACTTACATGCTTGATTAGAGCCAAAATGTGGAACAAAAATTAACTTGTATGAAAGTGGCATTAATAGGTGGTAAAATGATGTTAAATTGGATGTATATGATGTTAACATGTCAATTGTTGCATATATGGTGAAAAGTGACTTTTATAGGGTGCAAAGTGACTCTAATATGGTGAAAGTGACTAACATGGTTAATTAGAACCAAAATGTGGACCAAAATTGGACTTGTATGAATATGGCACTAAGAGGTGGTAAAGGATTTCTAATTGCATGTACATGATGTTAACATGTAATTGCACCAAATATGATGCAAGTGACTCTTATAAGGTGCAAAGTGACTCTAATATTGTGAGAAGTCACTTACATGATTGATTAGAGCCAAAATGTGGCCCAAAATTGACTTGTAGGAAAGGGGTACCAAGAGGTGGTTAAAGGATGTCTAATTGCATTTACGTGATGTTAATATGTTAATTATATCAATATATGGGGCAAGTGACTCTTATAGGGTGTAAAGGTACTCTAACATGGTGAACAATGACTTACATGCTTGATTAGAGCTAAAATGTGGAACAAAATTAACTTGTATGAAAGTGGCATTAATAGGTGGTAAAATGATGTCAATTGGATGTATATGATGTTAACATGTCAATTGTTGCATATATGGTGAAAAGTGACTCTTATAGGGTGCAAAGTGACTCTAATATGGTGATAAGTGACTAACATGGTTAATTAGAACCAAAATGTGGACCAAAATTGACTTGTATGAATATGGCACTAAGAGGTGGTAAAAGGATTTCTAATTGCATGTACATGATGTTAACATGTTAATTGTACCAATATATGATGGCAAGTGACTCTTATAAGGTGCAAAGTGACTCTAATATGGTGAGAAGTCACTTACATGATTGATTAGAGCCAAAATGTGGCCCAAAATTGACTTGTAGTAAAGGGGTACCAAGAGGTGGTTAAAGGATGTCTAATTGCATTTACGTGATGTTAATATGATAATTGTATCAATATATGGGGCAAGTGACTCTTATAGGGTGTAAAGGTACTCTAATATGGTGAACAATGACTTACATGCTTGATTAGAGCCAAAATGTGGAACAAAATTAACTTGTATGAAAGTGGCATTAATAGGTGGTAAAAGGATGTCAAATTGGATGTATATGATGTTAACATGTCAATTGTTGCATATATGGTGGAAAGTGACTCTTATAGGGTGCAAAGTGACTCTAATATGGTGATAAGTGACTAACATGGTTAATTAGAACCAAAATGTGGACCAAAATTGACTTGTATGAATATCGCACTAAGAAGTGGTAAAAGGATTTCTAATTGCATGTACATGATGTTAACATGTTAATTGCACCAATATATGATGGCAAGTGACTCTTATAAGGTGCAAAGTGACTCTAATATGGTGAGAAGTCACTTACATGATTGATTAGAGCCAAAATGTGGCCCAAAATTGACTTGTAGGAAAGGGGTACCAAGAGGTGGTTAAAGGATGTCTAATTGCATTTACGTGATATAAATATGTTAATTGTATCAATATATGGGGCAAGTGACTCTTATAGGGTGTAAAGGTACTCTAATATGGTGAAAAGTGACTTACATGGTTGATTAGAGCTAAAATGTGGAACAAAATTAAATTGTATGAAAGTGGCATTAATAGGTGGTAAAAGGATGTCAAATTGGATGTATATGATGTTAACATGTCAATTGTTGCATATATGGTGGAAAGTGACTCTTATAGGGTGCAAAGTGACTCTAATATGGTGATAAGTGACTAACATGGTTAATTAGAACCAAATATGGACCAAAATTGACTTGTATGAATATCGCACTAAGAAGTGGTAAAAGGATTTCTAATTGCATGTACATGATGTTAACATGTTAATTGCACCAATATATGATGGCAAGTGACTCTTATAAGGTGCAAAGTGACTCTAATATGGTGAGAAGTCACTTACATGATTGATTAGAGCCAAAATGTGGCCAAAATTGACTTGTAGGAAAGGAGTACCAAAAGGTGGTTAAAGGATGTCTAATTGCATTTACGTGATGTTAATATGTTAATTGTATCAATATATGGGGCAAGTGACTCTTATAGGGTGTAAAGGTACTCTAACATGGTGAACAATGACTTACATGCTTGATTAGAGCCAAAATGTGGAACAAAATTAACTTGTATGAAAGTGGCATTAATAAGTGGTAAAATGATGTCAAATGGATGTATATGATGTTAACATGTCAATTGTTGCATATATTGTGGAAAGTGACTCTTATAGGGTGCAAAGTGACTCTAATATGGTGAGAAGTGACTAGCATGGTTAATTAGAACCAAATGTGGACCAAACTCTAATATGGTGAGAAGTCACTTACATAATTGATTATAGCCAAATGTGGCCCAAAATTGAGTTGTACGAAAGGGGTACCAAGAGGTGGTTAAAGGATGTCTAATTGCATGTACTTGATGTTAACATGTTAATTATATCAATATTTGGTGGCAAGTGACTCTTATAGGGTGCAAAGTGACTCTAATATGGTGAAAAGTGACTAACATGGTTAATTAGAACCAAAATGTGGACCAAAATTGACTTGTATGAATATGGCACTAAAAGGTGGTAAAAGGATTTCTAATTGCATGTACATGATTTTAACATGTTAATTGTACCAATATATGATGGCAAGTGACTCTAATATGGTGAAAGTGACTAACATGGTTAATTAGAACCAAAATGTGGACCAAAATTGACTTGTATGAATATGGCACTAAAAGGTGGTAAAGGATTTCTAATTGCATGTACATGATTTTAACATGTTAATTGTACCAATATATGATGGCAAGTGACTCTTATATGGTGCAAAGTGACTCTAATATGATGAGAAGTCACTTACATGATTGATTAGAGCCAAAATGTGGCCCAAAATTGACTTGTAGGAAAGGGGTACCAAGAGGTGGTTAAAGGATGTCTAATTGCATTTACGTGATGTTAATATGTTAATTGTATCAATATATGGGGCAAGTGACTCTTATAGGGTGTAAAGGTACTCTAACATGGTGAACAATGACTTACATGCTTGATTATAGCTAAAATGTGGAACAAAATTAACTTGTATGAAAGTGGCATTAATAGGTGGTAAAATGATGTCAATTTGGATGTATATGATTTAACATGTCAATTGTTGCATATATGGTGAAAAGTGACTCTTATAGGGTGCAAAGTGACTCTAATATGGTGATAAGTGACTAACATGGTTAATTAGAACCAAAATGTGGACCAAAATTGACTTGTATGAATATGGCACTAAGAGGTGGTAAAAGGATTTCTAATTGCATGTACATGATGTTAACATGTTAATTGTACCAATATATGATGGCAAGTGACTCTTATAAGGTGCAAAGTGACTCTAATATGGTGAGAAGTCACTTACATGATTGATTAGAGCTAAAATGTGGCCCAAAATTGACTTGTAGGAAAGGGGTACCAAGAGGTGGTTAAAGGATGTCTAATTGCATTTACGTGATGTTAATATGTTAATTGTATCAATATATGGGGAAAGTGACTCTTATAGGGTGTAAAGGTACTCTAACATGGTGAACAATGACTTACATGCTTGATTATAGCCAAAATGTGGAACAAAATTAACTTGTATGAAAGTGGCATTAATAGGTGGTAAAATGATGTCAAATTGGATGTATATGATGTTAACATGTCAATTGTTGCATATATGGTGAAAAGTGACTCTTATAGGGTGCAAAGTGACTCTAATATGGTGATAAGTGACTAACATGGTTAATTAGAACCAAAATGTGGACCAAAATTGACTTGTATGAATATGGCACTAAAAGGTGGTAAAAGGATTTCTAATTGCATGTACATGATTTTAACATGTTAATTGTACCAATATATGATGGCAAGTGACTCTTATATGGTGCAAAGTGACTCTAATATGATGAGAAGTCACTTACATGATTGATTAGAGTCAAAATGTGGCCCAAAATTGACTTGTAGGAAAGGGGTACCAAGAGGTGGTTAAAGGATGTCTAATTGCATTTACGTGATGTTAATATGTTAATTGTATCAATATATGGGGCAAGTGACTCTTATAGGGTGTAAAGGTACTCTAACATGGTGAACAATGACTTACATGCTTGATTAGAGCTAAAATGTGGAACAAAATTAACTTGTATGAAAGTGGCATTAATAGGTGGTAAAATGATGTCAATTTGGATGTATATGATTTAACATGTCAATTGTTGCATATATGGTGAAAAGTGACTCTTATAGGGTGCAAAGTGACTCTAATATGGTGATAAGTGACTAACATGGTTAATTAGAACCAAAATGTGGACCAAAATTGACTTGTATGAATATGGCACTAAGAGGTGGTAAAAGGATTTCTAATTGCATGTACATGATGTTAACATGTTAATTGTACCAATATATGATGGCAAGTGACTCTTATAAGGTGCAAAGTGACTCTAATATGGTGAGAAGTCACTTACATGATTGATTAGAGCCAAAATGTGGCCCAAAATTGACTTGTAGTAAAGTGGTACCAAGAGGTGGTTAAAGGATGTCTAATTGCATTTACGTGATGTTAATATGATAATTGTATCAATATATGGGGCAAGTGACTCTTATAGGGTGTAAAGGTACTCTAATATGGTGAACAATGACTTACATGCTTGATTAGAGCCAAAATGTGGAACAAAATTAACTTGTATGAAAGTGGCATTAATAGGTGGTAAAAGGATGTCAAATTGGATGTATATGATGTTAACATGTCAATTGTTGCATATATGGTGGAAAGTTACTCTTATAGGGTGCAAAGTGACTCTAATATGGTGAGAAGTGACTAGCATGGTTAATTAGAACCAAAATGTGGACCAAAATTGACTTGTATGAATATGGCACTAAGAGGTGGTAAAAGGATTTCTAATTGCATGTACATTATGTTAACATGTAATTGTTCCAATATATGATGGAAGTGACTCTTATAAGGTGCAAAGTGACTCTAATATGGTGAGAAGTCACTTACATAATTCATTATAGCTAAAATGTGGCCCAAAATTGAGTTGTACGAAAGGGGTACCAAGAGGTGGTTAAAGGATGTCTAATTGCATGTACCTGATGTTAACATGTTAATTATATCAATATTTGGTGGCAAGTGACTGTTATAGGGTGCAAAGTGACTCTAATATGGTGAAAAGTGACTAACATGGTTAATTAGAACCAAAATGTGGACCAAAATTGACTTGTATGAATATGGCACTAAGAGGTGGTAGAAGGATTTCTAATTGCATGTACATGATTTTAACATGTTAATTGTACCAATATATGATGGCAAATGACTCTTATAAGGTGCAAAGTGACTCTAATATGATGAGAAGTCACATGATTGATTAGAGCCAAAATGTGGCCCAAAATTGACTTGTAGGAAAGGGGTACCAAGAGGTGGTTAAAGGATGTCTAATTGCATTTACGTGATGTTAATATGTTAATTGTATCAATATATGGGGCAAGTGACTCTTATAGGGTGTAAAGGTACTCTAACATGGTGAACAATGACTTACATGCTTGATTAGAGCCAAAATGTGGAACAAAATTAACTTGTATGAAAGTGGCATTAATAGGTGGTAAAATGATGTCAAATTGGATGTATATGATGTTAACATGTCAATTGTTGCATATATGGTGAAAAGTGACTCTTATAGGGTGCAAAGTGACTCTAATATGGTGATAAGTGACTAACATGGTTAATTAGAACCAAAATGTGGACCAAAATTGACTTGTATGAATATGGCACTAAGAGGTGGTAAAAGGATTTCTAATTTCATGTACATGATGTTAACATGTTAATTGTACCAATATATGATGGCAAGTGACTCTTATAAGGTGCAAAGTTACTCTAATATGGTGAGAAGTCACTTACATGATTGATTAGAGCCAAAATGTGGCCCAAAATTGACTTGTAGGAAAGGGGTACCAAGAGGTGGTTAAAGGATGTCTAATTGCATTTACGTGATGTTAATATGTTAATTGTATCAATATATGGGGCAAGTGACTCTTATAGGGTGTAAAGGTACTCTAACTATGGTGAACAATGACTTACATGCTTGATTAGAGCCAAAATGTGGAACAAAATTAACTTGTATGAAAGTGGCATTAATAGGTGGTAAAAGGATGTCAAATTGGATGTATATGATGTTAACATGTCAATTGTTGCATATATGGTGGAAAGTTACTCTTATAGGGTGCAAAGTGACTCTAATATGGTGAGAAGTGACTAGCATGGTTAATTAGAACCAAAATGTGGACCAAATTGACTTGTATGAATATGGCACTAAGAGGTGGTAAAAGGATTTCTAATTGCATGTACATTATGTTAACATGTAATTGTTCCAATATATGATGGAAGTGACTCTTATAAGGTGCAAAGTGACTCTAATATGGTGAGAAGTCACTTACATAATTCATTATAGCTAAAATGTGGCCCAAAATTGAGTTGTACGAAAGGGGTACCAAGAGGTGGTTAAAGGATGTCTAATTGCATGTACCTGATGTTAACATGTTAATTATATCAATATTTGGTGGCAAGTGACTGTTATAGGGTGCAAAGTGACTCTAATATGGTGAAAAGTGACTAACATGGTTAATTAGAACCAAAATGTGGACCAAAATTGACTTGTATGAATATGGCACTAAGAGGTGGTAGAAGGATTTCTAATTGCATGTACATGATTTTAACATGTTAATTGTACCAATATATGATGGCAAAGTGACTCTTATAAGGTGCAAAGTGACTCTAATATGATGAGAAGTCACTATGATTGATTAGAGCCAAAATGTGGCCCAAAATTGACTTGTAGGAAAGGGGTACCAAGAGGTGGTTAAAGGATGTCTAATTGCATTTACGTGATGTTAATATGTTAATTGTATCAATATATGGGGCAAGTGACTCTTATAGGGTGTAAAGGTACTCTAACATGGTGAACAATGACTTACATGCTTGATTAGAGCCAAAATGTGGAACAAAATTAACTTGTATGAAAGTGGCATTAATAGGTGGTAAAATGATGTCAAATTGGATGTATATGATGTTAACATGTCAATTGTTGCATATATGGTGAAAAGTGACTCTTATAGGGTGCAAAGTGACTCTAATATGGTGATAAGTGACTAACATGGTTAATTAGAACCAAAATGTGGACCAAAATTGACTTGTATGAATATGGCACTAAGAGGTGGTAAAAGGATTTCTAATTGCATGTACATGATGTTAACATGTTAATTGTACCAATATATGATGGCAAGTGACTCTTATAAGGTGCAAAGTGACTCTAATATGGTGAGAAGTCACTTACATGATTGATTAGAGCCAAAATGTGGCCCAAAATTGACTTGTAGGAAAGGGGTACCAAGAGGTGGTTAAAGGATGTCTAATTGCATTTACGTGATGTTAATATGTTAATTGTATCAATATATGGGGCAAGTGACTCTTATAGGGTGTAAAGGTACTCTAATATGGTGAACAATGACTTACATGCTTGATTAGAGCCAAAATGTGGAACAAAATTAACTTGTATGAAAGTGGCATTAATAGGTGGTAAAAGGATGTCAAATTGGATGTATATGATGTTAACATGTCAATTGTTGCATATATGGTGGAAAGTGACTCTTATAGGGTGCAAAGTGACTCTAATATGGTGATAAGTGACTAACATGGTTAATTAGAACCAAAATGTGGACCAAAATTGACTTGTATGAATATGGCACTAAGAGGTGGTAAAAGGATTTCTAATTGCATGTACATGATGTTAACATGTTAATTGTACCAATATATGATGGCAAGTGACTCTTATAAGGTGCAAAGTGACTCTAATATGGTGAGAAGTCACTTACATGATTGATTAGAGCCAAAATGTGGCCCAAAATTGACTTGTAGGAAAGGGGTACCAAGAGGTGGTTAAAGGATGTCTAATTGCATTTACGTGATGTTAATATGTTAATTGTATCAATATATGGGGCAAGTGACTCTTATAGGGTGTAAAGGTACTCTAACATGGTGAACAATGACTTACATGCTTGATTAGAGCCAAAATGTGGAACAAAATTAACTTGTATGAAAGTGGCATTAATAGGTGGTAAAATGATGTCAAATTGGATGTATATGATGTTAACATGTCAATTGTTGCATATATGGTGAAAAGTGACTCTTATAGGGTGCAAAGTGACTCTAATATGGTGATAAGTGACTAACATGGTTAATTAGAACCAAAATGTGGACCAAAATTGACTTGTATGAATATGGCACTAAGAGGTGGTAAAAGGATTTCTAATTGCATGTACATGATGTTAACATGTTAATTGTACCAATATATGATGGCAAGTGACTCTTATAAGGTGCAAAGTGACTCTAATATGATGAGAAGTCACTTACATGATTGATTAGAGCCAAAATGTGGCCCAAAATTGACTTGTAGGAAAGGGGTACCAAGAGGTGGTTAAAGGATGTCTAATTGCATTTACGTGATGTTAATATGTTAATTGTATCAATATATGGGGCAAGTGACTCTTATAGGGTGTAAAGGTACTCTAACATGGTGAACAATGACTTACATGCTTGATTAGAGCCAAAATGTGGAACAAAATTAACTTGTATGAAAGTGGCATTAATAGGTGGTAAAATGATGTCAAATTGGATGTATATGATGTTAACATGTCAATTGTTGCATATATGGTGAAAAGTGACTCTTATAGGGTGCAAAGTGACTCTAATATGGTGATAAGTGACTAACATGGTTAATTAGAACCAAAATGTGGACCAAAATTGACTTGTATGAATATGGCACTAAGAGGTGGTAAAAGGATTTCTAATTGCATGTACATGATGTTAACATGTTAATTGTACCAATATATGATGGCAAGTGACTCTTATAAGGTGCAAAGTGACTCTAATATGGTGAGAAGTCACTTACATGATTGATTAGAGCCAAAATGTGGCCCAAAATTGACTTGTAGGAAAGGGGTACCAAGAGGTGGTTAAAGGATGTCTAATTGCATTTACGTGATGTTAATATGTTAATTGTATCAATATATGGGGCAAGTGACTCTTATAGGGTGTAAAGGTACTCTAATATGGTGAACAATGACTTACATGCTTGATTAGAGCCTAAAATGTGGAACAAAATTAACTTGTATGAAAGTGGCATTAATAGGTGGTAAAATGATGTCAATTGGATGTATATGATGTTAACATGTCAATTGTTGCATATATGGTGGAAAGTGACTCTTATAGGGTGCAAAGTGACTCTAATATGGTGATAAGTGACTAACATGGTTAATTAGAACCAAAATGTGGACCAAAATTGACTTGTATGAATATGGCACTAAGAGGTGGTAAAAGGATTTCTAATTGCATGTACATGATGTTAACATGTTAATTGTACCAATATATGATGGCAAGTGACTCTTATAAGGTGCAAAGTGACTCTAATATGGTGAGAAGTCACTTACATGATTGATTAGAGCCAAAATGTGGCCCAAAATTGACTTGTAGGAAAGGGGTACCAAGAGGTGGTTAAAGGATGTCTAATTGCATTTACGTGATGTTAATATGTTAATTGTATCAATATATGGGGCAAGTGACTCTTATAGGGTGTAAAGGTACTCTAACATGGTGAACAATGACTTACATGCTTGATTAGAGCCAAAATGTGGAACAAAATTAACTTGTATGAAAGTGGCATTAATAGGTGGTAAAATGATGTCAAATTGGATGTATCTGATGTTAACATGTCAATTGTTGCATATATGGTGAAAGTGACTCTTATAGGGTGCAAAGTGACTCTAATATGGTGATAAGTGACTAACATGGTTAATTAGAACCAAAATGTGGACCAAAATTGACTTGTATGAATATGGCACTAAAAGGTGGTAAAAGGATTTCTAATTGCATGTACATGATTTTAACATGTTAATTGTACCAATATATGATGGCAAGTGACTCTTATATGGTGCAAAGTGACTCTAATATGATGAGAAGTCACTTACATGATTGATTAGAGCCAAAATGTGGCCCAAAATTGACTTGTAGGAAAGGGGTACCAAGAGGTGGTTAAAGGATGTCTAATTGCATTTACGTGATGTTAATATGTTAATTGTATCAATATATGGGGCAAGTGACTCTTATAGGGTGTAAAGGTACTCTAATATGGTGAACAATGACTTACATGCTTGATTAGAGCCAAAATGTGGAACAAAATTAACTTGTATGAAAGTGGCATTAATAGGTGGTAAAATGATGTCAATTTGGATGTATATGATGTTAACATGTCAATTGTTGCATATATGGTGAAAAGTGACTCTTATAGGGTGCAAAGTGACTCTAATATGGTGATAAGTGACTAACATGGTTAATTAGAACCAAAATGTGGACCAAAATTGACTTGTATGAATATGGCACTAAGAGGTGGTAAAAGGATTTCTAATTGCATGTACATGATGTTAACATGTTAATTGTACCAATATATGATGGCAAGTGACTCTTATAAGGTGCAAAGTGACTCTAATATGGTGAGAAGTCACTTACATGATTGATTAGAGCCAAAATGTGGCCCAAAATTGACTTGTAGGAAAGGGGTACCAAGAGGTGGTTAAAGGATGTCTAATTGCATTTACGTGATGTTAATATGTTAATTGTATCAATATATGGGGCAAGTGACTCTTATAGGGTGTAAAGGTACTCTAATATGGTGAACAATGACTTACATGCTTGATTAGAGCCAAAATGTGGAACAAAATTAACTTGTATGAAAGTGGCATTAATAGGTGGTAAAATGATGTCAAATTGGATGTATATGATGTTAACATGTCAATTGTTGCATATATGGTGAAAAGTGACTCTTATAGGGTGCAAAGTGACTCTAATATGGTGATAAGTGACTAAC
Organism: Apium graveolens; assembly: GCF_009905375.1. Taxonomy (NCBI): domain Eukaryota; kingdom Viridiplantae; phylum Streptophyta; class Magnoliopsida; order Apiales; family Apiaceae; genus Apium; species Apium graveolens. The sequence continues at coordinate 27,212 of NW_027417142.1, forward strand.
ATGGTTAATTAGAACCAAAATGTGGACCAAAATTGACTTGTATGAATATGGCACTAAGAGGTGGTAAAAGGATTTCTAATTGCATGTACATGATGTTAACATGTTAATTGTACCAATATATGATGGCAAGTGACTCTTATAAGGTGCAAAGTGACTCTAATATGATGAGAAGTCACTTACATGATTGATTAGAGCCAAAATGTGGCCCAAAATTGACTTGTAGGAAAGGGGTACCAAGAGGTGGTTAAAGGATGTCTAATTGCATTTACGTGATGTTAATATGTTAATTGTATCAATATATGGGGCAAGTGACTCTTATAGGGTGTAAAGGTACTCTAACATGGTGAACAATGACTTACATGCTTGATTAGAGCCTAAAATGTGGAACAAAATTAACTTGTATGAAAGTGGCATTAATAGGTGGTAAAATGATGTCAAATTGGATGTATATGATGTTAACATGTCAATTGTTGCATATATGGTGAAAAGTGACTCTTATAGGGTGCAAAGTGACTCTAATATGGTGATAAGTGACTAACATGGTTAATTAGAACCAAAATGTGGACCAAAATTGACTTGTATGAATATGGCACTAAGAGGTGGTAAAAGGATTTCTAATTGCATGTACATGATGTTAACATGTTAATTGTACCAATATATGATGGCAAGTGACTCTTATAAGGTGCAAAGTGACTCTAATATGGTGAGAAGTCACTTACATGATTGATTAGAGCCAAAATGTGGCCCAAAATTGACTTGTAGTAAAGTGGTACCAAGAGGTGGTTAAAGGATGTCTAATTGCATTTACGTGATGTTAATATGTTAATTGTATCAATATATGGGGCAAGTGACTCTTATAGGGTGTAAAGGTACTCTAATATGGTGAACAATGACTTACATGCTTGATTAGAGCCAAAATGTGGAACAAAATTAACTTGTATGAAAGTGGCATTAATATGTGGTAAAAGGATGTCAAATTGGATGTATATGATGTTAACATGTCAATTGTTGCATATATGGTGGAAAGTGACTCTTATAGGGTGCAAAGTGACTCTAATATGGTGAGAAGTGACTAGCATGGTTAATTAGAACCAAAATGTGGACCAAAATTGACTTGTATGAATATGGCACTAAGAGGTGGTAGAAGGATTTCTAATTGCATGTACATGATTTTAACATGTTAATTGTACCAATATATGATGGCAAATGACTCTTATAAGGTGCAAAGTGACTCTAATATGATGAGAAGTCACATGATTGATTAGAGCCAAAATGTGGCCCAAAATTGACTTGTAGGAAAGGGGTACCAAGAGGTGGTTAAAGGATGTCTAATTGCATTTACATGATGTTAATATGTTAATTGTATCAATATATGGGGCAAGTGACTCTTATAGGGTGTAAAGGTACTCTAACATGGTGAACAATGACTTACATGCTTGATTAGAGCCAAAATGTGGAACAAAATTAACTTGTATGAAAGTGGCATTAATAGGTGGTAAAATGATGTCAAATTGGATGTATATGATGTTAACATGTCAATTGTTGCATATATGGTGGAAAGTGACTCTTATAGGGTGCAAAGTGACTCTAATATGGTGAAAAGTGACTAACATGGTTAATTAGAACCAAAATGTGGACCAAAATTGACTTGTATGAATATGGCACTAAGAGGTGGTAAAAGGATTTCTAATTGCATGTACATGATTTTAACATGTTAATTGTACCAATATATGATGGCAAGTGACTCTTATAAGGTGCAAAGTGACTCTAATATGATGAGAAGTCACTTACATGATTGATTAGAGCCAAAATGTGGCCCAAAATTGACTTGTAGGAAAGGGGTACCAAGAGGTGGTTAAAGGATGTCTAATTGCATTTACGTGATGTTAATATGTTAATTGTATCAATATATGGGGCAAGTGACTCTTATAGGGTGTAAAGGTACTCTAACATGGTGAACAATGACTTACATGCTTGATTAGAGCCGAAATGTGGAACAAAATTAACTTGTATGAAAGTGGCATTAATAGGTGGTAAAATGATGTCAAATTGGATGTATATGATGTTAACATGTCAATTGTTGCATATATGGTGAAAAGTGACTCTTATAGGGTGCAAAGTGACTCTAATATGGTGAAAAGTGACTAACATGGTTAATTAGAACCAAAATGTGGACCAAAATTGACTTGTATGAATATGGCACTAAGAGGTGGTAAAAGGATTTCTAATTGCATGTACATGATGTTAACATGTTAATTGCACCAATATATGATGGCAAGTGACTCTTATAAGGTGCAAAGTGACTCTAATATTGTGAGAAGTCACTTACATGATTGATTAGAGCCAAAATGTGGCCCAAAATTGACTTGTAGGAAAGGGGTACCAAGAGGTGGTTAAAGGATGTCTAATTGCATTTACGTGATGTTAATATGATAATTGTATCAATATATGGGGCAAGTGACTCTTATAGGGTGTAAAGGTACTCTAATATGGTGAACAATGACTTACATGCTTGATTAGAGCCAACATGTGGAACAAAATTAACTTGTATGAAAGTGGCATTAATAGGTGGTAAAAGGATGTCAAATTGGATGTATATGATGTTAACATGTCAATTGTTGCATATATGGTGGAAAGTGACTCTTATAGGGTGCAAAGTGACTCTAATATGGTGAGACGTGACTAAGATGGTTAATTAGAACCAAAATGTGGACCAAAATTGACTTGTATGAATATGGCACTAAGAGGTGGTAAAAGGATTTTTAATTGCATGTACATGATGTTAACATGTTAATTGTACCAATATATGATGGCAAGTGACTCTTATATGGTGCAAAGTGACTCTAATATGATGAGAAGTCACTTACATGATTGATTAGAGCCAAAATGTGGCCCAAAATTGACTTGTAGGAAAGGGGTACCAAGAGGTGGTTAAAGGATGTCTAATTGCATTTACGTGATGTTAATATGTTAATTGTATCAATATATGGGGCAAGTGACTCTTATAGGGTGTAAAGGTACTCTAACATGGTGAACAATGACTTACATGCTTGATTAGAGCTAAAATGTGGAACAAAATTAACTTGTATGAAAGTGGCATTAATAGGTGGTAAAATGATGTCAATTGGATGTATATGATGTTAACATGTCAATTGTTGCATATATGGTGAAAAGTGACTCTTATAGGGTGCAAAGTGACTCTAATATGGTGATAAGTGACTAACATGGTTAATTAGAACCAAAATGTGGACCAAAATTGACTTGTATGAATATGGCACTAAGAGGTGGTAAAAGGATTTCTAATTGCATGTACATGATGTTAACATGTTAATTGTACCAATATATGATGGCAAGTGACTCTTATAAGGTGCAAAGTGACTCTAATATGGTGAGAAGTCACTTACATGATTGATTAGAGCCAAAATGTGGCCCAAAATTGACTTGTAGGAAAGGGGTACCAAGAGGTGGTTAAAGGATGTCTAATTGCATTTACGTGATGTTAATATGTTAATTGTATCAATATATGGGGCAAGTGACTCTTATAGGGTGTAAAGGTACTCTAACATGGTGAACAATGACTTACATGCTTGATTAGAGCCAAAATGTGGAACAAAATTAACTTGTATGAAAGTGGCATTAATAGGTGGTAAAATGATGTCAAATTGGATGTATATGATGTTAACATGTCAATTGTTGCATATATGGTGAAAAGTGACTCTTATAGGGTGCAAAGTGACTCTAATATGGTGATAAGTGACTAACATGGTTAATTAGAACCAAAATGTGGACCAAAATTGACTTGTATGAATATGGCACTAAGAGGTGGTAAAAGGATTTCTAATTGCATGTACATGATGTTAACATGTTAATTGTACCAATATATGATGGCAAGTGACTCTTATATGGTGCAAAGTGACTCTAATATGATGAGAAGTCACTTACATGATTGATTAGAGCCAAAATGTGGCCCAAAATTGACTTGTAGGAAAGGGGTACCAAGAGGTGGTTAAAGGATGTCTAATTGCATTTACGTGATGTTAATATGTTAATTGTATCAATATATGGGGCAAGTGACTCTTATAGGGTGTAAAGGTACTCTAACATGGTGAACAATGACTTACATGCTTGATTAGAGCCTAAAATGTGGAACAAAATTAACTTGTATGAAAGTGGCATTAATAGGTGGTAAAATGATGTCAAATTGGATGTATATGATGTTAACATGTCAATTGTTGCATATATGGTGAAAAGTGACTCTTATAGGGTGCAAAGTGACTCTAATATGGTGATAAGTGACTAACATGGTTAATTAGAACCAAAATGTGGACCAAAATTGACTTGTATGAATATGGCACTAAGAGGTGGTAAAAGGATTTCTAATTGCATGTACATGATGTTAACATGTTAATTGTACCAATATATGATGGCAAGTGACTCTTATAAGGTGCAAAGTGACTCTAATATGGTGAGAAGTCACTTACATGATTGATTAGAGCCAAAATGTGGCCCAAAATTGACTTGTAGGAAAGGGGTACCAAGAGGTGGTTAAAGGATGTCTAATTGCATTTACGTGATGTTAATATGTAATTGTATCAATATATGGGGCAAGTGACTCTTATAGGGTGTAAAGGTACTCTAATATGGTGAACAATGACTTACATGCTTGATTAGAGCCAAAATGTGGAACAAAATTAACTTGTATGAAAGTGGCATTAATAGGTGGTAAAAGGATGTCAAATTGGATGTATATGATGTTAACATGTCAATTGTTGCATATATGGTGGAAAGTGACTCTTATAGGGTGCAAAGTGACTCTAATATGGTGATAAGTGACTAACATGGTTAATTAGAACCAAAATGTGGACCAAAATTGACTTGTATGAATATGGCACTAAGAAGGTGGTAAAAGGATTTCTAATTGCATGTACATGATGTTAACATGTTAATTGTACCAATATATGATGGCAAGTGACTCTTATAAGGTGCAAAGTGACTCTAATATGGTGAGAAGTCACTTACATGATTGATTAGAGCCAAAATGTGGCCCAAAATTGACTTGTAGGAAAGGGGTACCAAGAGGTGGTTAAAGGATGTCTAATTGCATTTACGTGATATAAATATGTTAATTGTATCAATATATGGGGCAAGTGACTCTTATAGGGTGTAAAGGTACTCTAATATGGTGAAAAGTGACTTACATGGTTGATTAGAGCTAAAATGTGGAACAAAATTAACTTGTATGAAAGTGGCATTAATAGGTGGTAAAAGGATGTCAAATTGGATGTATATGATGTTAACATGTCAATTGTTGCATATATGGTGGAAAGTGACTCTTATAGGGTGCAAAGTGACTCTAATATGGTGATAAGTGACTAACATGGTTAATTAGAACCAAAATATGGACCAAAATTGACTTGTATGAATATCGCACTAAGAAGTGGTAAAAGGATTTCTAATTGCATGTACATGATGTTAACATGTTAATTGTACCAATATATGATGGCAAGTGACTCTTATAAGGTGCAAAGTGACTCTAATATGGTGAGAAGTCACTTACATGTTTGATTAGAGCCAAAATGTGGCCAAAAATTGACTTGTAGGAAAGGAGTACCAAAAGGTGGTTAAAGGATGTCTAATTGCATTTACGTGATGTTAATATGTTAATTGTATCAATATATGGGGCAAGTGACTCTTATAGGGTGTAAAGGTACTCTAACATGGTGAACAATGACTTACATGCTTGATTAGAGCCAAAATGTGGAACAAAATTAACTTGTATGAAAGTGGCATTAATAAGTGGTAAAATGATGTCAAATTGGATGTATATGATGTTAACATGTCAATTGTTGCATATATTGTGGAAAGTGACTCTTATAGGGTGCAAAGTGACTCTAATATGGTGAGAAGTGACTAGCATGGTTAATTAGAACCAAAATGTGGACCAAACTCTAATATGGTGAGAAGTCACTTACATAATTGATTATAGCCAAAATGTGGCCCAAAATTGAGTTGTACGAAAGGGGTACCAAGAGGTGGTTAAAGGATGTCTAATTGCATGTACTTGATGTTAACATGTTAATTATATCAATATTTGGTGGCAAGTGACTCTTATAGGGTGCAAAGTGACTCTAATATGGTGAAAAGTGACTAACATGGTTAATTAGAACCAAAATGTGGACCAAAATTGACTTGTATGAATATGGCACTAAAAGGTGGTAAAAGGATTTCTAATTGCATGTACATGATTTTAACATGTTAATTGTACCAATATATGATGGCAAGTGACTCTAATATGGTGAAAAGTGACTAACATGGTTAATTAGAACCAAAATGTGGACCAAAATTGACTTGTATGAATATGGCACTAAAAGGTGGTAAAAGGATTTCTAATTGCATGTACATGATTTTAACATGTTAATTGTACCAATATATGATGGCAAGTGACTCTTATATGGTGCAAAGTGACTCTAATATGATGAGAAGTCACTTACATGATTGATTAGAGCCAAAATGTGGCCCAAAATTGACTTGTAGGAAAGGGGTACCAAGAGGTGGTTAAAGGATGTCTAATTGCATTTACGTGATGTTAATATGTTAATTGTATCAATATATGGGGCAAGTGACTCTTATAGGGTGTAAAGGTACTCTAACATGGTGAACAATGACTTACATGCTTGATTATAGCTAAAATGTGGAACAAAATTAACTTGTATGAAAGTGGCATTAATAGGTGGTAAAATGATGTCAATTGGATGTATATGATTTAACATGTCAATTGTTGCATATATGGTGAAAAGTGACTCTTATAGGGTGCAAAGTGACTCTAATATGGTGATAAGTGACTAACATGGTTAATTAGAACCAAAATGTGGACCAAAATTGACTTGTATGAATATGGCACTAAGAGGTGGTAAAAGGATTTCTAATTGCATGTACATGATGTTAACATGTTAATTGTACCAATATATGATGGCAAGTGACTCTTATAAGGTGCAAAGTGACTCTAATATGGTGAGAAGTCACTTACATGATTGATTAGAGCCAAAATGTGGCCCAAAATTGACTTGTAGGAAAGGGGTACCAAGAGGTGGTTAAAGGATGTCTAATTGCATTTACGTGATGTTAATATGTTAATTGTATCAATATATGGGGCAAGTGACTCTTATAGGGTGTAAAGGTACTCTAACATGGTGAACAATGACTTACATGCTTGATTATAGCCAAAATGTGGAACAAAATTAACTTGTATGAAAGTGGCATTAATAGGTGGTAAAATGATGTCAAATTGGATGTATATGATGTTAACATGTCAATTGTTGCATATATGGTGAAAAGTGACTCTTATAGGGTGCAAAGTGACTCTAATATGGTGATAAGTGACTAACATGGTTAATTAGAACCAAAATGTGGACCAAAATTGACTTGTATGAATATGGCACTAAAGGTGGTAAAAGGATTTCTAATTGCATGTACATGATTTTAACATGTTAATTGTACCAATATATGATGGCAAGTGACTCTTATATGGTGCAAAGTGACTCTAATATGATGAGAAGTCACTTACATGATTGATTAGAGCCAAAATGTGGCCCAAAATTGACTTGTAGGAAAGGGGTACCAAGAGGTGGTTAAAGGATGTCTAATTGCATTTACGTGATGTTAATATGTTAATTGTATCAATATATGGGGCAAGTGACTCTTATAGGGTGTAAAGGTACTCTAACATGGTGAACAATGACTTACATGCTTGATTAGAGCTAAAATGTGGAACAAAATTAACTTGTATGAAAGTGGCATTAATAGGTGGTAAAATGATGTCAATTTGGATGTATATGATGTTAACATGTCAATTGTTGCATATATGGTGAAAAGTGACTCTTATAGGGTGCAAAGTGACTCTAATATGGTGATAAGTGACTAACATGGTTAATTAGAACCAAAATGTGGACCAAAATTGACTTGTATGAATATGGCACTAAGAGGTGGTAAAAGGATTTCTAATTGCATGTACATGATGTTAACATGTTAATTGTACCAATATATGATGGCAAGTGACTCTTATAAGGTGCAAAGTGACTCTAATATGGTGAGAAGTCACTTACATGATTGATTAGAGCCAAAATGTGGCCCAAAATTGACTTGTAGTAAAGTGGTACCAAGAGGTGGTTAAAGGATGTCTAATTGCATTTACGTGATGTTAATATGATAATTGTATCAATATATGGGGCAAGTGACTCTTATAGGGTGTAAAGGTACTCTAATATGGTGAACAATGACTTACATGCTTGATTAGAGCCAAAATGTGGAACAAAATTAACTTGTATGAAAGTGGCATTAATAGGTGGTAAAAGGATGTCAAATTGGATGTATATGATGTTAACATGTCAATTGTTGCATATATGGTGGAAAGTTACTCTTATAGGGTGCAAAGTGACTCTAATATGGTGAGAAGTGACTAGCATGGTTAATTAGAACCAAAATGTGGACCAAAATTGACTTGTATGAATATGGCACTAAGAGGTGGTAAAAGGATTTCTAATTGCATGTACATTATGTTAACATGTAATTGTTCCAATATATGATGGAAGTGACTCTTATAAGGTGCAAAGTGACTCTAATATGGTGAGAAGTCACTTACATAATTCATTATAGCTAAAATGTGGCCCAAAATTGAGTTGTACGAAAGGGGTACCAAGAGGTGGTTAAAGGATGTCTAATTGCATGTACCTGATGTTAACATGTTAATTATATCAATATTTGGTGGCAAGTGACTGTTATAGGGTGCAAAGTGACTCTAATATGGTGAAAAGTGACTAACATGGTTAATTAGAACCAAAATGTGGACCAAAATTGACTTGTATGAATATGGCACTAAGAGGTGGTAGAAGGATTTCTAATTGCATGTACATGATTTTAACATGTTAATTGTACCAATATATGATGGCAAATGACTCTTATAAGGTGCAAAGTGACTCTAATATGATGAGAAGTCACATGATTGATTAGAGCCAAAATGTGGCCCAAAATTGACTTGTAGGAAAGGGGTACCAAGAGGTGGTTAAAGGATGTCTAATTGCATTTACGTGATGTTAATATGTTAATTGTATCAATATATGGGGCAAGTGACTCTTATAGGGTGTAAAGGTACTCTAACATGGTGAACAATGACTTACATGCTTGATTAGAGCCAAAATGTGGAACAAAATTAACTTGTATGAAAGTGGCATTAATAGGTGGTAAAATGATGTCAAATTGGATGTATATGATGTTAACATGTCAATTGTTGCATATATGGTGAAAAGTGACTCTTATAGGGTGCAAAGTGACTCTAATATGGTGATAAGTGACTAACATGGTTAATTAGAACCAAAATGTGGACCAAAATTGACTTGTATGAATATGGCACTAAGAGGTGGTAAAAGGATTTCTAATTGCATGTACATGATGTTAACATGTTAATTGTACCAATATATGATGGCAAGTGACTCTTATAAGGTGCAAAGTTACTCTAATATGGTGAGAAGTCACTTACATGATTGATTAGAGCCAAAATGTGGCCCAAAATTGACTTGTAGGAAAGGGGTACCAAGAGGTGGTTAAAGGATGTCTAATTGCATTTACGTGATGTTAATATGTTAATTGTATCAATATATGGGGCAAGTGACTCTTATAGGGTGTAAAGGTACTCTAACATGGTGAACAATGACTTACATGCTTGATTAGAGCCAAAATGTGGAACAAAATTAACTTGTATGAAAGTGGCATTAATAAGTGGTAAAATGATGTCAAATTGGATGTATATGATGTTAACATGTCAATTGTTGCATATATTGTGGAAAGTGACTCTTATAGGGTGCAAAGTGACTCTAATATGGTGAGAAGTGACTAGCATGGTTAATTAGAACCAAAATGTGGACCAAACTCTAATATGGTGAGAAGTCACTTACATAATTGATTATAGCCAAAATGTGGCCCAAAATTGAGTTGTACGAAAGGGGTACCAAGAGGTGGTTAAAGGATGTCTAATTGCATGTACTTGATGTTAACATGTTAATTATATCAATATTTGGTGGCAAGTGACTCTTATAGGGTGCAAAGTGACTCTAATATGGTGAAAAGTGACTAACATGGTTAATTAGAACCAAAATGTGGACCAAAATTGACTTGTATGAATATGGCACTAAAAGGTGGTAAAAGGATTTCTAATTGCATGTACATGATTTTAACATGTTAATTGTACCAATATATGATGGCAAGTGACTCTAATATGGTGAAAAGTGACTAACATGGTTAATTAGAACCAAAATGTGGACCAAAATTGACTTGTATGAATATGGCACTAAAAGGTGGTAAAAGGATTTCTAATTGCATGTACATGATTTTAACATGTTAATTGTACCAATATATGATGGCAAGTGACTCTTATATGGTGCAAAGTGACTCTAATATGATGAGAAGTCACTTACATGATTGATTAGAGCCAAAATGTGGCCCAAAATTGACTTGTAGGAAAGGGGTACCAAGAGGTGGTTAAAGGATGTCTAATTGCATTTACGTGATGTTAATATGTTAATTGTATCAATATATGGGGCAAGTGACTCTTATAGGGTGTAAAGGTACTCTAACATGGTGAACAATGACTTACATGCTTGATTATAGCTAAAATGTGGAACAAAATTAACTTGTATGAAAGTGGCATTAATAGGTGGTAAAATGATGTCAATTTGGATGTATATGATTTAACATGTCAATTGTTGCATATATGGTGAAAAGTGACTCTTATAGGGTGCAAAGTGACTCTAATATGGTGATAAGTGACTAACATGGTTAATTAGAACCAAAATGTGGACCAAAATTGACTTGTATGAATATGGCACTAAGAGGTGGTAAAAGGATTTCTAATTGCATGTACATGATGTTAACATGTTAATTGTACCAATATATGATGGCAAGTGACTCTTATAAGGTGCAAAGTGACTCTAATATGGTGAGAAGTCACTTACATGATTGATTAGAGCTAAAATGTGGCCCAAAATTGACTTGTAGGAAAGGGGTACCAAGAGGTGGTTAAAGGATGTCTAATTGCATTTACGTGATGTTAATATGTTAATTGTATCAATATATGGGGAAAGTGACTCTTATAGGGTGTAAAGGTACTCTAACATGGTGAACAATGACTTACATGCTTGATTATAGCCAAAATGTGGAACAAAATTAACTTGTATGAAAGTGGCATTAATAGGTGGTAAAATGATGTCAAATTGGATGTATATGATGTTAACATGTCAATTGTTGCATATATGGTGAAAAGTGACTCTTATAGGGTGCAAAGTGACTCTAATATGGTGATAAGTGACTAACATGGTTAATTAGAACCAAAATGTGGACCAAAATTGACTTGTATGAATATGGCACTAAAAGGTGGTAAAAGGATTTCTAATTGCATGTACATGATTTTAACATGTTAATTGTACCAATATATGATGGCAAGTGACTCTTATATGGTGCAAAGTGACTCTAATATGATGAGAAGTCACTTACATGATTGATTAGAGTCAAAATGTGGCCCAAAATTGACTTGTAGGAAAGGGGTACCAAGAGGTGGTTAAAGGATGTCTAATTGCATTTACGTGATGTTAATATGTTAATTGTATCAATATATGGGGCAAGTGACTCTTATAGGGTGTAAAGGTACTCTAACATGGTGAACAATGACTTACATGCTTGATTAGAGCTAAAATGTGGAACAAAATTAACTTGTATGAAAGTGGCATTAATAGGTGGTAAAATGATGTCAATTTGGATGTATATGATTTAACATGTCAATTGTTGCATATATGGTGAAAAGTGACTCTTATAGGGTGCAAAGTGACTCTAATATGGTGATAAGTGACTAACATGGTTAATTAGAACCAAAATGTGGACCAAAATTGACTTGTATGAATATGGCACTAAGAGGTGGTAAAAGGATTTCTAATTGCATGTACATGATGTTAACATGTTAATTGTACCAATATATGATGGCAAGTGACTCTTATAAGGTGCAAAGTGACTCTAATATGGTGAGAAGTCACTTACATGATTGATTAGAGCCAAAATGTGGCCCAAAATTGACTTGTAGTAAAGTGGTACCAAGAGGTGGTTAAAGGATGTCTAATTGCATTTACGTGATGTTAATATGATAATTGTATCAATATATGGGGCAAGTGACTCTTATAGGGTGTAAAGGTACTCTAATATGGTGAACAATGACTTACATGCTTGATTAGAGCCAAAATGTGGAACAAAATTAACTTGTATGAAAGTGGCATTAATAGGTGGTAAAAGGATGTCAAATTGGATGTATATGATGTTAACATGTCAATTGTTGCATATATGGTGGAAAGTTACTCTTATAGGGTGCAAAGTGACTCTAATATGGTGAGAAGTGACTAGCATGGTTAATTAGAACCAAAATGTGGACCAAAATTGACTTGTATGAATATGGCACTAAGAGGTGGTAAAAGGATTTCTAATTGCATGTACATTATGTTAACATGTAATTGTTCCAATATATGATGGAAGTGACTCTTATAAGGTGCAAAGTGACTCTAATATGGTGAGAAGTCACTTACATAATTCATTATAGCTAAAATGTGGCCCAAAATTGAGTTGTACGAAAGGGGTACCAAGAGGTGGTTAAAGGATGTCTAATTGCATGTACCTGATGTTAACATGTTAATTATATCAATATTTGGTGGCAAGTGACTGTTATAGGGTGCAAAGTGACTCTAATATGGTGAAAAGTGACTAACATGGTTAATTAGAACCAAAATGTGGACCAAAATTGACTTGTATGAATATGGCACTAAGAGGTGGTAGAAGGATTTCTAATTGCATGTACATGATTTTAACATGTTAATTGTACCAATATATGATGGCAAATGACTCTTATAAGGTGCAAAGTGACTCTAATATGATGAGAAGTCACATGATTGATTAGAGCCAAAATGTGGCCCAAAATTGACTTGTAGGAAAGGGGTACCAAGAGGTGGTTAAAGGATGTCTAATTGCATTTACGTGATGTTAATATGTTAATTGTATCAATATATGGGGCAAGTGACTCTTATAGGGTGTAAAGGTACTCTAACATGGTGAACAATGACTTACATGCTTGATTAGAGCCAAAATGTGGAACAAAATTAACTTGTATGAAAGTGGCATTAATAGGTGGTAAAATGATGTCAAATTGGATGTATATGATGTTAACATGTCAATTGTTGCATATATGGTGAAAAGTGACTCTTATAGGGTGCAAAGTGACTCTAATATGGTGATAAGTGACTAACATGGTTAATTAGAACCAAAATGTGGACCAAAATTGACTTGTATGAATATGGCACTAAGAGGTGGTAAAAGGATTTCTAATTTCATGTACATGATGTTAACATGTTAATTGTACCAATATATGATGGCAAGTGACTCTTATAAGGTGCAAAGTTACTCTAATATGGTGAGAAGTCACTTACATGATTGATTAGAGCCAAAATGTGGCCCAAAATTGACTTGTAGGAAAGGGGTACCAAGAGGTGGTTAAAGGATGTCTAATTGCATTTACGTGATGTTAATATGTTAATTGTATCAATATATGGGGCAAGTGACTCTTATAGGGTGTAAAGGTACTCTAACATGGTGAACAATGACTTACATGCTTGATTAGAGCTAAAATGTGGAACAAAATTAACTTGTATGAAAGTGGCATTAATAGGTGGTAAAAGGATGTCAAATTGGATGTATATGATGTTAACATGTCAATTGTTGCATATATGGTGGAAAGTTACTCTTATAGGGTGCAAAGTGACTCTAATATGGTGAGAAGTGACTAGCATGGTTAATTAGAACCAAAATGTGGACCAAAATTGACTTGTATGAATATGGCACTAAGAGGTGGTAAAAGGATTTCTAATTGCATGTACATTATGTTAACATGTAATTGTTCCAATATATGATGGAAGTGACTCTTATAAGGTGCAAAGTGACTCTAATATGGTGAGAAGTCACTTACATAATTCATTATAGCTAAAATGTGGCCCAAAATTGAGTTGTACGAAAGGGGTACCAAGAGGTGGTTAAAGGATGTCTAATTGCATGTACCTGATGTTAACATGTTAATTATATCAATATTTGGTGGCAAGTGACTGTTATAGGGTGCAAAGTGACTCTAATATGGTGAAAAGTGACTAACATGGTTAATTAGAACCAAAATGTGGACCAAAATTGACTTGTATGAATATGGCACTAAGAGGTGGTAGAAGGATTTCTAATTGCATGTACATGATTTTAACATGTTAATTGTACCAATATATGATGGCAAATGACTCTTATAAGGTGCAAAGTGACTCTAATATGATGAGAAGTCACATGATTGATTAGAGCCAAAATGTGGCCCAAAATTGACTTGTAGGAAAGGGGTACCAAGAGGTGGTTAAAGGATGTCTAATTGCATTTACGTGATGTTAATATGTTAATTGTATCAATATATGGGGCAAGTGACTCTTATAGGGTGTAAAGGTACTCTAACATGGTGAACAATGACTTACATGCTTGATTAGAGCCAAAATGTGGAACAAAATTAACTTGTATGAAAGTGGCATTAATAGGTGGTAAAATGATGTCAAATTGGATGTATATGATGTTAACATGTCAATTGTTGCATATATGGTGAAAAGTGACTCTTATAGGGTGCAAAGTGACTCTAATATGGTGATAAGTGACTAACATGGTTAATTAGAACCAAAATGTGGACCAAAATTGACTTGTATGAATATGGCACTAAGAGGTGGTAAAAGGATTTCTAATTTCATGTACATGATGTTAACATGTTAATTGTACCAATATATGATGGCAAGTGACTCTTATAAGGTGCAAAGTTACTCTAATATGGTGAGAAGTCACTTACATGATTGATTAGAGCCAAAATGTGGCCCAAAATTGACTTGTAGGAAAGGGGTACCAAGAGGTGGTTAAAGGATGTCTAATTGCATTTACGTGATGTTAATATGTTAATTGTATCAATATATGGGGCAAGTGACTCTTATAGGGTGTAAAGGTACTCTAACATGGTGAACAATGACTTACATGCTTGATTAGAGCTAAAATGTGGAACAAAATTAACTTGTATGAAAGTGGCATTAATAGGTGGTAAAATGATGTCAATTTGGATGTATATGATTTAACATGTCAATTTTGCATATATGGTGAAAAGTGACTCTTATAGGGTGCAAAGTGACTCTAATATGGTGATAAGTGACTAACATGGTTAATTAGAACCAAAATGTGGACCAAAATTGACTTGTATGAATATAGCACTAAGAGGTGGTAAAAGGATTTCTAATTGCATGTACATGATGTTAACATGTTAATTGTACCAATATATGATGGCAAGTGACTCTTATAAGGTGCAAAGTGACTCTAATATGGTGAGAAGTCACTTACATGATTGATTAGAGCTAAAATGTGGCCCAAAATTGACTTGTAGGAAAGGGGTACCAAGAGGTGGTTAAAGGATGTCTAATTGCATTTACGTGATGTTAATATGTTAATTGTATCAATATATGGGGAAAGTGACTCTTATAGGGTGTAAAGGTACTCTAACAGGGTGAACAATGACTTACATGCTTGATTAGAGCCAAAATGTGGAACAAAATTAACTTGTATGAAAGTGGCATTAATAGGTGGTAAAATGATGTCAAATTGGATGTATATAATGTTAACATGTCAATTGTTGCATATATGGTGAAAAGTGACTCTTATAGGGTGCAAAGTGACTCTAATATGGTGATAAGTGACTAACATGGTTAATTAGAACCAAAATGTGGACCAAAATTGACTTGTATGAATATGGCACTAAAAGGTGGTAAAAGGATTTCTAATTGCATGTACATGATTTTAACATGTTAATTGTACCAATATATGATGGCAAGTGACTCTTATATGGTGCAAAGTGACTCTAATATGATGAGAAGTCACTTACATGATTGATTAGAGTCAAAATGTGGCCCAAAATTGACTTGTAGGAAAGGGGTACCAAGAGGTGGTTAAAGGATGTCTAATTGCATTTACGTGATGTTAATATGTTAATTGTATCAATATATGGGGCAAGTGACTCTTATAGGGTGTAAAGGTACTCTAACATGGTGAACAATGACTTACATGCTTGATTAGAGCCAAAATGTGGAACAAAATTAACTTGTATGAAAGTGGCATTAATAGGTGGTAAAATGATGTCAAATTGGATGTATATGATGTTAACATGTCAATTGTTGCATATATGGTGAAAAGTGACTCTTATAGGGTGCAAAGTGACTCTAATATGGTGATAAGTGACTAACATGGTTAATTAGAACCAAAATGTGGACCAAAATTGACTTGTATGAATATGGCACTAAGAGGTGGTAAAAGGATTTCTAATTTCATGTACATGATGTTAACATGTTAATTGTACCAATATATGATGGCAAGTGACTCTTATAAGGTGCAAAGTTACTCTAATATGGTGAGAAGTCACTTACATGATTGATTAGAGCCAAAATGTGGCCCAAAATTGACTTGTAGGAAAGGGGTACCAAGAGGTGGTTAAAGGATGTCTAATTGCATTTACGTGATGTTAATATGTTAATTGTATCAATATATGGGGCAAGTGACTCTTATAGGGTGTAAAGGTACTCTAACATGGTGAACAATGACTTACATGCTTGATTAGAGCTAAAATGTGGAACAAAATTAACTTGTATGAAAGTGGCATTAATAGGTGGTAAAATGATGTCAATTTGGATGTATATGATTTAACATGTCAATTTTGCATATATGGTGAAAAGTGACTCTTATAGGGTGCAAAGTGACTCTAATATGGTGATAAGTGACTAACATGGTTAATTAGAACCAAAATGTGGACCAAAATTGACTTGTATGAATATAGCACTAAGAGGTGGTAAAAGGATTTCTAATTGCATGTACATGATGTTAACATGTTAATTGTACCAATATATGATGGCAAGTGACTCTTATAAGGTGCAAAGTGACTCTAATATGGTGAGAAGTCACTTACATGATTGATTAGAGCTAAAATGTGGCCCAAAATTGACTTGTAGGAAAGGGGTACCAAGAGGTGGTTAAAGGATGTCTAATTGCATTTACGTGATGTTAATATGTTAATTGTATCAATATATGGGGAAAGTGACTCTTATAGGGTGTAAAGGTACTCTAACAGGGTGAACAATGACTTACATGCTTGATTAGAGCCAAAATGTGGAACAAAATTAACTTGTATGAAAGTGGCATTAATAGGTGGTAAAATGATGTCAAATTGGATGTATATAATGTTAACATGTCAATTGTTGCATATATGGTGAAAAGTGACTCTTATAGGGTGCAAAGTGACTCTAATATGGTGATAAGTGACTAACATGGTTAATTAGAACCAAAATGTGGACCAAAATTGACTTGTATGAATATGGCACTAAAAGGTGGTAAAAGGATTTCTAATTGCATGTACATGATTTTAACATGTTAATTGTACCAATATATGATGGCAAGTGACTCTTATATGGTGCAAAGTGACTCTAATATGATGAGAAGTCACTTACATGATTGATTAGAGTCAAAATGTGGCCCAAAATTGACTTGTAGGAAAGGGGTACCAAGAGGTGGTTAAAGGATGTCTAATTGCATTTACGTGATGTTAATATGTTAATTGTATCAATATATGGGGCAAGTGACTCTTATAGGGTGTAAAGGTACTCTAACATGGTGAACAATGACTTACATGCTTGATTAGAGCTAAAATGTGGAACAAAATTAACTTGTATGAAAGTGGCATTAATAGGTGGTAAAATGATGTCAATTTGGATGTATATGATTTAACATGTCAATTGTTGCATATATGGTGAAAAGTGACTCTTATAGGGTGCAAAGTGACTCTAATATGGTGATAAGTGACTAATATGGTTAATTAGAACCAAAATGTGGACCAAAATTGACTTGTATGAATATGGCACTAAGAGGTGGTAAAAGGATTTCTAATTGCATGTACATGATGTTAACATGTTAATTGTACCAATATATGATGGCAAGTGACTCTTATAAGGTGCAAAGTGACTCTAATATGGTGAGAAGTCACTTACATGATTGATTAGAGCTAAAATGTGGCCCAAAATTGACTTGTAGGAAAGGGGTACCTAGAGGTGGTTAAAGGATGTCTAATTGCATTTACGTGATGTTAATATGTTAATTGTATCAATATATGGGGAAAGTGACTCTTATAGGGTGTAAAGGTACTCTAACATGGTGAACAATGACTTACATGCTTGATTAGAGCCAAAATGTGGAACAAAATTAACTTGTATGAAAGTGGCATTAATAGGTGGTAAAATGATGTCAAATTGGATGTATATAATGTTAACATGTCAATTGTTGCATATATGGTGAAAAGTGACTCTTATAGGGTGCAAAGTGACTCTAATATGGTGATAAGTGACTAACATGGTTAATTAGAACCAAAATGTGGACCAAAATTGACTTGTATGAATATGGCACTAAAAGGTGGTAAAAGGATTTCTAATTGCATGTACATGATTTTAACATGTTAATTGTACCAATATATGATGGCAAGTGACTCTTATATGGTGCAAAGTGACTCTAATATGATGAGAAGTCACTTACATGATTGATTAGAGTCAAAATGTGGCCCAAAATTGACTTGTAGGAAAGGGGTACCAAGAGGTGGTTAAAGGATGTCTAATTGCATTTACGTGATGTTAATATGTTAATTGTATCAATATATGGGGCAAGTGACTCTTATAGGGTGTAAAGGTACTCTAACATGGTGAACAATGACTTACATGCTTGATTAGAGCTAAAATGTGGAACAAAATTAACTTGTATGAAAGTGGCATTAATAGGTGGTAAAATGATGTCAATTTGGATGTATATGATTTAACATGTCAATTGTTGCATATATGGTGAAAGTGACTCTTATAGGGTGCAAAGTGACTCTAATATGGTGATAAGTGACTAACATGGTTAATTAGAACCAAAATGTGGACCAAAATTGACTTGTATGAATATGGCACTAAGAGGTGGTAAAAGGATTTCTAATTGCATGTACATGATGTTAACATGTTAATTGTACCAATATATGATGGCAAGTGACTCTTATAAGGTGCAAAGTGACTCTAATATGGTGAGAAGTCACTTACATGATTGATTAGAGCCAAAATGTGGCCCAAAATTGACTTGTAGTAAAGTGGTACCAAGAGGTGGTTAAAGGATGTCTAATTGCATTTACGTGATGTTAATATGATAATTGTATCAATATATGGGGCAAGTGACTCTTATAGGGTGTAAAGGTACTCTAATATGGTGAACAATGACTTACATGCTTGATTAGAGCCAAAATGTGGAACAAAATTAACTTGTATGAAAGTGGCATTTAATAGGTGGTAAAAGGATGTCAAATTGGATGTATATGATGTTAACATGTCAATTGTTGCATATATGGTGGAAAGTTACTCTTATAGGGTGCAAAGTGACTCTAATATGGTGAGAAGTGACTAGCATGGTTAATTAGAACCAAAATGTGGACCAAAATTGACTTGTATGAATATGGCACTAAGAGGTGGTAAAAGGATTTCTAATTGCATGTACATTATGTTAACATGTAATTGTTCCAATATATGATGGAAGTGACTCTTATAAGGTGCAAAGTGACTCTAATATGGTGAGAAGTCACTTACATAATTCATTATAGCTAAAATGTGGCCCAAAATTGAGTTGTACGAAAGGGGTACCAAGAGGTGGTTAAAGGATGTCTAATTGCATGTACCTGATGTTAACATGTTAATTATATCAATATTTGGTGGCAAGTGACTGTTATAGGGTGCAAAGTGACTCTAATATGGTGAAAAGTGACTAACATGGTTAATTAGAACCAAAATGTGGACCAAAATTGACTTGTATGAATATGGCACTAAGAGGTGGTAGAAGGATTTCTAATTGCATGTACATGATTTTAACATGTTAATTGTACCAATATATGATGGCAAATGACTCTTATAAGGTGCAAAGTGACTCTAATATGATGAGAAGTCACATGATTGATTAGAGCCAAAATGTGGCCCAAAATTGACTTGTAGGAAAGGGGTACCAAGAGGTGGTTAAAGGATGTCTAATTGCATTTACGTGATGTTAATATGTTAATTGTATCAATATATGGGGCAAGTGACTCTTATAGGGTGTAAAGGTACTCTAACATGGTGAACAATGACTTACATGCTTGATTAGAGCCAAAATGTGGAACAAAATTAACTTGTATGAAAGTGGCATTAATAGGTGGTAAAATGATGTCAAATTGGATGTATATGATGTTAACATGTCAATTGTTGCATATATGGTGGAAAGTGACTCTTATAGGGTGCAAAGTGACTCTAATATGGTGATAAGTGACTAACATGGTTAATTAGAACCAAAATGTGGACCAAAATTGACTTGTATGAATATGGCACTAAGAGGTGGTAAAAGGATTTCTAATTGCATGTACATGATGTTAACATGTTAATTGTACCAATATATGATGGCAAGTGACTCTTATAAGGTGCAAAGTTACTCTAATATGGTGAGAAGTCACTTACATGATTGATTAGAGCCAAAATGTGGCCCAAAATTAACTTGTAGGAAAGGGGTACAAAGAGGTGGTTAAAGGATGTCTAATTGCATTTACGTGATGTTAACATGTTAATTGTATCAATATATGGGGCAAGTGACTCTTATAGGGTGTAAAGGTACTCTAATATGGTGAACAGTGACTTACATGGTTGATTAGAGCCAAAATGTGGAACAAAATTAACTTGTATGAAAGTGGCATTAATAGGTGGTAAAAGGATGTCAAATTGGATGTATATGATGTTAACATGTCAATTGTTGCATATATGGTGGAAAGTGACTCTTATAGGGTGCAAAGTGACTCTAATATGGTGATAAGTGACTAACATGGTTAATTAGAACCAAAATGTGGACCAAAATTGACTTGTATGAATATGGCACTAAGAGGTGGTAAAAGGATTTCTAATTGCATGTACATGATGTTAACATGTTAATTGTACCAATATATGATGGCAAGTGACTCTTATAAGGTGCAAAGTGACTCTAATATGGTGAGAAGTCACTTACATGATTGATTAGAGCCAAAATGTGGCCCAAAATTGACTTGTAGGAAAGGGGTACCAAGAGGTGGTTAAAGGATGTCTAATTGCATTTACGTGATGTTAATATGTTAATTGTATCAATATATGGGGCAAGTGACTCTTATAGGGTGTAAAGGTACTCTAATATGGTGAACAATGACTTACATGCTTGATTAGAGCCAAAATAGTGGAACAAAATTTAACTTGTATGAAAGTGGCATTAATAGGTGGTAAAAGGATGTCAAATTGGATGTATATGATGTTAACATGTCAATTGTTGCATATATGGGAAAGTGACTCTTATAGGGTGCAAAGTGACTCTAATATGGTGAGAAGTGACTAACATGGTTAATTAGAACCAAAATGTGGACCAAAATTGACTTGTATGAATATGGCACTAAGAGGTGGTAAAAGGATTTCTAATTGCATGTACATGATGTTAACATGTTAATTGTACCAATATATGATGGCAAGTGACTCTTATAAGGTGCAAAGTGACTCTAATATGGTGAGAAGTCACTTACATGATTGATTAGAGCCAAAATGTGGCCCAAAATTGACTTGTAGGAAAGGGGTACCAAGAGGTGGTTAAAGGATGTCTAATTGCATTTACGTGATGTTAATATGTTAATTGTATCAATATATGGGGCAAGTGACTCTTATAGGGTGTAAAGGTACTCTAATATGGTGAACAATGACTTACATGCTTGATTAGAGCCAAAATGTGGAACAAAATTAACTTGTATGAAAGTGGCATTAATAGGTGGTAAAAGGATGTCAAATTGGATGTATATGATGTTAACATGTCAATTGTTGCATATATGGTGGAAAGTGACTCTTATAGGGTGCAAAGTGACTCTAATATGGTGAGAAGTGACTAACATGGTTAATTAGAACCAAAATGTGGACCAAAATTGACTTGTATGAATATGGCACTAAGAGGTGGTAAAGGATTTCTAATTGCATGTACATGATGTTAACATGTTAATTGTACCAATATATGATGGCAAGTGACTCTTATAAGGTGCAAAGTTACTCTAATATGGTGAGAAGTCACTTACATGATTGATTAGAGCCAAAATGTGGCCCAAAATTGACTTGTAGGAAAGGGGTACCAAGAGGTGGTTAAAGGATGTCTAATTGCATTTACGTGATGTTAATATGTTAATTGTATCAATATATGGGGCAAGTGACTCTTATAGGGTGTAAAGGTACTCTAATATGGTGAACAATGACTTACATGCTTGATTAGAGCCAAAATGTGGAACAAAATTAACTTGTATGAAAGTGGCATTAATAGGTGGTAAAATGATGTCAATTGGATGTATATGATGTTAACATGTCAATTGTTGCATATATGGTGGAAAGTGACTCTTATAGGGTGCAAAGTGACTCTAATATGGTGATAAGTGACTAACATGGTTAATTAGAACCAAAATGTGGACCAAAATTGACTTGTATGAATATGGCACTAAGAGGTGGTAAAAGGATTTCTAATTGCATGTACATGATGTTAACATGTTAATTGTACCAATATATGATGGCAAGTGACTCTTATAAGGTGCAAAGTGACTCTAATATGGTGAGAAGTCACTTACATGATTGATTAGAGCCAAAATGTGGCCCAAAATTGACTTGTAGGAAAGGGGTACCAAGAGGTGGTTAAAGGATGTCTAATTGCATTTACGTGATGTTAATATGTTAATTGTATCAATATATGGGGCAAGTGACTCTTATAGGGTGTAAAGGTACTCTAATATGGTGAACAATGACTTACATGCTTGATTAGAGCCAAAATGTGGAACAAAATTAACTTGTATGAAAGTGGCATTAATAGGTGGTAAAAGGATGTCAAATTGGATGTATATGATGTTAACATGTCAATTGTTGCATATATGGTGAAAATTGACTCTTATAGGGTGCAAAGTGACTCTAATATGGTGATAAGTGACTAACATGGTTAATTAGAACCAAAATGTGGACCAAAATTGACTTGTATGAATATGGCACTAAGAGGTGGTAAAAGGATTTCTAATTGCATGTACATGATTTTAACATGTTAATTGTACCAATATATGATGGCAAGTGACTCTTATAAGGTGCAAAGTGACTCTAATATGGATGAGAAGTCACTTACATGATTGATTAGAGCCAAAATGTGGCCCAAAATTGACTTGTAGGAAAGGGGTACCAAGAGGTGGTTAAAGGATGTCTAATTGCATTTACGTGATGTTAATATGTTAATTGTATCAATATATGGGGCAAGTGACTCTTATAGGGTGTAAAGGTACTCTAATATGGTGAACAATGACTTACATGCTTGATTAGAGCCAAAATGTGGAACAAAATTAACTTGTATGAAAGTGGCATTAATAGGTGGTAAAAGGATGTCAAATTGGATGTATATGATGTTAACATGTCAATTGTTGCATATATGGTGGAAAGTGACTCTTATAGGGTGCAAAGTGACTCTAATATGGTGATAAGTGACTAACATGGTTAATTAGAACCAAAATGTGGACCAAAATTGACTTGTATGAATATGGCACTAAGAGGTGGTAAAGGATTTCTAATTGCATGTACATGATGTTAACATGTTAATTGTACCAATATATGATGGCAAGTGACTCTTATAAGGTGCAAAGTTACTCTAATATGGTGAGAAGTCACTTACATGATTGATTAGAGCCAAATGTGGCCCAAAATTGACTTGTAGGAAAGGGGTACCAAGAGGTGGTTAAAGGATGTCTAATTGCATTTACGTGATGTTAATATGTTAATTGTATCAATATATGGGGCAAGTGACTCTTATAGGGTGTAAAGGTACTCTAATATGGTGAACAGTGACTTACATGGTTGATTAGAGCCAAAATGTGGAACAAAATTAACTTGTATGAAAGTGGCATTAATAGGTGGTAAAAGGATGTCAAATTGGATGTATATGATGTTAACATGTCAATTGTTGCATATATGGTGGAAAAGTGACTCTTATAGGGTGCAAAGTGACTCTAATATGGTGATAAGTGACTAACATGGTTAATTAGAACCAAAATGTGGACCAAAATTGACTTGTATGAATATGGCACTAAGAGGTGGTAAAAGGATTTCTAATTGCATGTACATGATGTTAACATGTTAATTGTACCAATATATGATGGCAAGTGACTCTTATAAGGTGCAAAGTGACTCTAATATGGTGAGAAGTCACTTACATGATTGATTAGAGCCAAAATGTGGCCCAAAATTGACTTGTAGGAAAGGGGTACCAAGAGGTGGTTAAAGGATGTCTAATTGCATTTACGTGATGTTAATATGATTAATTGTATCAATATATGGGGCAAGTGACTCTTATAGGGTGTAAAGGTACTCTAATATGGTGAACAATGACTTACATGCTTGATTAGAGCCAAATGTGGAACAAAATTAACTTGTATGAAAGTGGCATTAATAGGTGGTAAAAGGATGTCAAATTGGATGTATATGCTGTTAAATGTCAATGTTGCATATATGGTGGAAAGTTACTCTTATAGGGTGCAAAGTGACTCTAATATGGTGAGAAGTGACTAGCATGGTTAATTAGAACCAAAATGTGGACCAAAATTGACTTGTATGAATATGGCACTAAGAGGTGGTAAAAGGATTTCTAATGCATGTACATTATGTTAACATTGTAATTGTTCCACATATATGATGGAAGTGACTCTTATAAGGTGCAAATTGACTCTAATATGGTGAGAAGTCACTTACATAATTCATTATAGCTAACATGTGGCCCAAATGAGTTGTACGAAAGGGGGGTACCAAGAGGTGGTTAAGGATGGTTCTAATTGCATGTACTGATGTTACACATGTTAATTATATCAATATTTTGGTGGCAATGTGCCTGTTATAGGGTGCAAAGTACTCTAATATGGTGAAAGTGACTAACTATGGTTAATTAGAACCAAAATGTGGACCAAATTGACTTGTATGAATATGGCACTAAGAGGTGGTAAAGGATTTCTAATTGCATGTACATGATGTTAACATGTAATTGTACCAATATATGATGGCAAGTGACTCTTATAAGGTGCAAAGTGACTCTAATATGGTGAGAAGTCATTACATGATTGATTAGAGCCAAAATGTGGCCAAAATTGACTTGTAGGAAGGGGTAACAAGAGGTGGTTAAAGATGTCTAATTGCATTTACGTGATGTTAATATGTTAATTGTATCAATATATGGGGCAAGTGACTCTTATAGGGTGTAAAGGTACTCTAATATGGTGAACAATGACTTACATGCTTGATTAGAGCCAAAATGTGGAACAAAATTAACTTGTATGAAAGTGGCATTAATAGGTGGTAAAAGGATGTCAAATTGGATGTATATGATGTTAACATGTCAATTGTTGCATATATGGTGGAAAGTGACTCTTATAGGGTGCAAAGTGACTCTAATATGGTGAGAAGTGACTAACATGGTTAATTAGAACCAAAATGTGGACCAAAATTGACTTGTATGAATATGGCACTAAGAGGTGGTAAAAGGATTTCTAATTGCATGTACATGATGTTAACATGTTAATTGTACCAATATATGATGGCAAGTGACTCTTATAAGGTGCAAAGTGACTCTAATATGGTGAGAAGTCACTTACATGATTGATTAGAGCCAAAATGTGGCCCAAAATTGACTTGTAGGAAAGGGGTACCAAGAGGTGGTTAAAGGATGTCTAATTGCATTTACGTGATGTTAATATGTTAATTGTATCAATATATGGGGCAAGTGACTCTTATAGGGTGTAAAGGTACTCTAATATGGTGAACAGTGACTTACATGGTTGATTAGAGCCAAAATGTGGAACAAAATTAAATTGTAAGAAAGTGGCATTAATAGGTGGTAAAAGGATGTCAAATTGGATGTATTTGATGTTAACATGTCAATTGTTGCATATATGGTGGAAAGTGACTCTTATAGGTGCAAAGTGACTCTAATATGGTGAGAAGTGATTAACATGGTTATTTAGAACCAAAATATGGACCAAAATTGACTTGTATGAATATGGCACTAAGAGGTGGTAAAAGGATTTCTAATTGCATGTACATGATGTTAACATGTTAATTGTACCAATATATGATGGCAAGTGACTCTTATAAGGTGCAAAGTGACTCTAATATGGTGAGAAGTCACTTACATGATTGATTAGAGCCAAAATGTGGCCCAAAATTGACTTGTAGGAAAGGGTACCAAGAGGTGGTTAAAGGATGTCTAATTGCATTTACGTGATGTTAATGTTAATTGTATCAATATATGGGGCAAGTGACTCTTATAGGGTGTAAAGGTACTCTAATATGGTGAACAATGACTTACATGGTTGATTAGAGCCAAAATGTGCAAAATTAACTTGTATGAAAGTGGCATTAATAGGTGGTAAAAGGATGTCAAATTGGATGTATATGATGTTAACATGTCAATTGTTGCATATAAAGTGACTCTTATAGGGTGCAAAGTGACTCTAATATGGTGAGAAGTGACTAACATGGTTAATTAGAACCAAAATGTGGACCAAAATTGACTTGTATGAATATGGCACTAAGAGGTGGTAAAAGGATTTCTAATTGCATGTACATGATGTTAACATGTTAATTGTACCAATATATGATGGCAAGTGACTCTATAAGGTGCAAAGTGACTCTAATATGGTGAGAAGTCACTTACATGATTGATTAGAGCCAAAATGTGGCCCAAAATTGACTTGTAGGAAAGGGGTACCAAGAGGTGGTTAAAGGATGTCTAATTGCATTTACGTGATGTTAATGTTAATTGTATCAATATGGGGCAAGTGACTCTTATAGGGTGTAAAGGTACTCTAATATGGTGAACAATGACTTACATGCTTGATTAGAGCCAAAATGTGGAACAAAATTACTTGTATGAAAGTGGCATTAATAGGTGGTAAAAGGATGTCAAATTGGATGTATATGATGTTAACATGTCAATTGTTGCATATATGGTGGAAAGTGACTCTTATAGGGTGCAAAGTGACTCTAATATGGTGAGAAGTGACTAACATGGTTAATTAGAACCAAAATGTGGACCAAAATTGACTTGTATGAATATGGCACTAAGAGGTGGTAAAAGGATTTCTAATTGCATGTACATGATGTTAACATGTTAATTGTACCAATATATGATGGCAAGTGACTCTTATAAGGTGCAAAGTGACTCTAATATGGTGAGAAGTCACTTACATGATTGATTAGAGCCAAAATGTGGCCCAAAATTACTTGTAGGAAAGGGGTACCAAGAGGTGGTTAAAGGATGTCTAATTGCATTTACGTGATGTTAACATGTTAATTGTATCAATATATGGGGCAAGTGACTCTTATAGGGTGAAAGGTACTCTAATATGGTGAACAGTGACTTACATGGTTGATTAGAGCCAAAATGTGGAACAAAATTAACTTGTATGAAAGTGGCATTAATAGGTGGTAAAGGATGTCAAATTGGATGTATATGATGTTAACATGTCAATTGTTGCATATATGGTGGAAAGTGACTCTTATAGGGTGCAAAGTGACTCTAATATGGTGAAAGTGACTACATGGTTAATTAGAACCAAAATGTGGACCAAAATTGACTTATGATATGGCACTAAGAGGTGGTAAAAGGATTTCTAATTGCATGTACATGATGTTAACATGTTAATTGTACCAATATGATGGCAAGTGACTCTTATAAGGTGCAAAGTGACTCTAATATGGTGAGAAGTCACTTACATGATTGATTAGAGCCAAATGTGGCCAAAATTGACTTGTAGGAAAGGGGTACCAAGAGGTGGTTAAAGATGTCTAATTGCATTTACGTGATGTTAATATGTTAATTGTATCAATATATCTTATGGGTGTAAAGGTACTCTAATATGGTGAACAACTTACATGCTTGATTAGAGCCAAATATGGAACAAATTACTTGTATGAAAGTGGCATTAATAGGTGGTAAAAGGATGTCAAATTGGATGTATATGATGTTAACATGTCAATTGTTGCATATCAAAGTGACTCTTATAGGGTGCAAAGCGACTCTAATATGGTGAGAAGTGACTAACATGGTTAATTAGAACCAAAATGTGACCAAAATTGACTTGTATGAATATGGCACTAAGAGGTGGTAAAAGGATATTTAATTGTACCAATATATGATGGCAAGTGTCTCTTGTAAGGTGCAAAGTGACTCTAATATGATGAGAAGTCACTTACATGATTGATTAGAGCCAAAATGTGGCCCAAAATTGACTTGTAGGAAAGGGGTACCAAGAGGTGGTTAAAGGATGTCTAATTGCATTTACGTGATGTTAATGTTAATTGTATCAATATATGGGGCAAGTGACTCTTATAGGGTGTAAAGGTACTCTAATATGGTGAACATGACTTACATGCTTGATTAGAGCCAAAATGTGGAACAAAATTAACTTGTATGAAAGTGGCATTAATTGGTGGTAAAAGGATGTCAAATTGGATGTATATGATGTTAACATGTCAATTGTTGCATATATGGTGGAAAGTGACTCTTATAGGGTGCAAAGTGACTCTAATATGGTGAGAAGTGACTAACATGGTTAATTAGAACCAAAATGTGGACCAAAATTGACTTGTATGAATATGGCACTAAGAGGTGGTAAAAGGATTTCTAATTGCATGTACATGATGTTAACATGTTAATTGTACCAATATATGATGGCAAGTGACTCTTATAAGGTGCAAAGTGACTCTAATATGGTGAGAAGTCACTTACATGATTGATTAGAGCCAAAATGTGGCCCAAAATTGACTTGTAGGAAAGGGGTACCAAGAGGTGGTTAAAGGATGTCTAATTGCATTTACGTGATGTTAACATGTTAATTGTATCAATATATGGGGCAAGTGACTCTTATAGGGTGTAAAGGTACTCTAATATGGTGAACAGTGACTTACATGGTTGATTAGAGCCAAAATGTGGAACAAAATTAACTTGTATGAAAGTGGCATTAATAGGTGGTAAAAGGATGTCAAATTGGATGTATATGATGTTAACATGTCAATTGTTGCATATATGGTGGAAAGTGACTCTTATAGGGTGCAAAGTGACTCTAATATGGTGAGAAGTGACTAACATGGTTAATTAGAACCAAAATGTGGACCAAAATTGACTTGTATGAATATGGCACTAAGAGGTGGTAAAAGGATTTCTAATTGCATGTACATGATGTTAACATGTTAATTGTACCAATATATGATGGCAAGTGACTCTTATAAGGTGCAAAGTGACTCTAATATGGTGAGAAGTCACTTACATGATTGATTAGAGCCAAAATGTGGCCCAAAATTACTTGTAGGAAAGGGGTACCAAGAGGTGGTTAAAGGATGTCTAATTGCATTTACGTGATGTTAACATGTTAATTGTATCAATATATGGGGCAAGTGACTCTTATAGGGTGTAAAGGTACTCTAATATGGTGAACATGACTTACATGGTTGATTAGAGCCAAAATGTGGAACAAAATTAACTTGTATGAAAGTGGCATTAATAGGTGGTAAAAGGATGTCAAATTGGATGTATATGATGTTAACATGTCAATTGTTGCATATATGGTGGAAAGTGACTCTTATAGGGTGCAAAGTGACTCTAATATGGTGAGAAGTGACTAACATGGTTAATTAGAACCAAAATGTGGACCAAAATTGACTTGTATGAATATGGCACTAAGAGGTGGTAAAAGGATTTCTAATTGCATGTACATGATGTTAACATGTTAATTGTACCATATATGATGGCAAGTGACTCTTATAAGGTGCAAAGTGACTCTAATATGGTGAGAAGTCACTTACATGATTGATTAGAGCCAAAATGTGGCCCAAAATTGACTTGTAGGAAAGGGGTACCAAGAGGTGGTTAAAGGATGTCTAATTGCATTTACGTGATGTTAACATGTTAATTGTATCAATATATGGGGCAAGTGACTCTTATAGGGTGTAAAGGTACTCTAATATGGTGAACAGTGACTTACATGTTGATTAGAGCCAAAATGTGGAACAAAATTAACTTGTATGAAAGTGGCATTAATAGGTAAAAGGATGTCAAATTGGATGTATATGATGTTAACATGTCAATTGTTGCATATAAGTGACTCTTATAGGGTGCAAAGTGACTCTAATATGGTGAGAAGTGACTAACATGGTTAATTAGAACCAAAATGTGGACCAAAATTGACTTGTATGAATATGGCACTAAGAGGTGGTAAAAGGATTTCTAATTGCATGTACATGATGTTAACATGTTAATTGTACCAATATATGGCAAGTGACTCTTATAAGGTGCAAAGTGACTCTAATATGGTGAGAAGTCACTTACATGATTGATTAGAGCCAAAATGTGGCCCAAAATTGACTTGTAGGAAAGGGGTACCAAGAGGTGGTTAAAGGATGTCTAATTGCATTTACGTGATGTTATGTTAATTGTATCAATATATGGGGCAAGTGACTCTTATAGGGTGTAAAGGTACTCTAATATGGTGAACAGTGACTTACATGGTTGATTAGAGCCAAAATGTGGAACAAAATTAACTTGTATGAAAGTGGCATTAATAGGTGGTAAAAGGATGTCAAATTGGATGTATATGATGTTAACATGTCAATTGTTGCATATATGGTGGAAAGTGACTCTTATAGGGTGCAAAGTGACTCTAATATGGTGAGAAGTGACTAACATGGTTAATTAGAACCAAAATGTGGACCAAAATGACTTGTATGAATATGGCACTAAGAGGTGGTAAAAGGATTTCTAATTGCATGTACATGATGTTAACATGTTAATTGTACCAATATATGATGGCAAGTGACTCTTATAAGGTGCAAAGTGACTCTAATATGGTGAGAAGTCACTTACATGATTGATTAGAGCCAAAATGTGGCCCAAAATTACTTGTAGGAAAGGGGTACCAAGAGGTGGTTAAAGGATGTCTAATTGCATTTACGTGATGTTAACATGTTAATTGTATCAATATATGGGGCAAGTGACTCTTATAGGGTGTAAAGGTACTCTAATATGGTGAACTTACATGGTTGATTAGAGCCAAAATGTGGAACAAAATTAACTTGTATGAAAGTGGCATTAATAGGTGGTAAAAGGATGTCAAATTGGATGTATATGATATTTACATGTCAATTGTTGCATATATGGTGGAAAGTGACTCTTATAGGGTGCAAACTGACTCTAATATGGTGAGAAGTGACTAACATGGTTAATTAGAAACAAAATGTTGACCAAAATTGACTAGTATGAATATGGCACTAAGAGGTGGAAAAAGGATTTCTAATTGCATGTACATGATGTTAACATGTTAATTGTACCAATATATATGGCAAGTGACTCTTATAAGGTGCAAAGTGACTCTAATATGGTGAGAAGTCATTTACACGATTGATTAGAGCCAAAATGTGGCCCAAAATTGACTTGTAGGAAAGGGGTACCAAGGGTGGTTAAAGGATGTCTAATTGCATTTACGTGATGTTAATATGTTAATTGTATCAATATATCTATAGGGTGTAAAGGTACTCTAATATGGTGAACAATGACTTACATGCTTGATTAGAGCCAAAATGGGCAAAATTAACTTGTATGAAAGTGGCATTAATAGGTGGTAAAAGGATGTCAAATTGGATGTATATGATGTTAACATGTCAATTGTTGCATATAAAGTGACTCTTATAGGGTGCAAAGTGACTCTAATATGGTGAGAAGTGACTAACATGGTTAATTAGAACCAAAATGTGGACCAAAATTGACTTGTATGAATATGGCACTAAGAGGTGGTAAAAGGATTTTAATTGTACAATATATGATGGCAAGTGACTCTTATAAGGTGCAAAGTGACTCTAATATGAGAAGTCACTTACATGATTGATTAGAGCCAAAATGTGGCCCAAAATTGACTTGTAGGAAAGGGGTACCAAGAGGTGGTTAAAGGATGTCTAATTGCATTTACGTGATGTTAATGTTAATTGTATATATGGGGCAAGTGACTCTTATAGGGTGTAAAGGTACTCTAATATGGTGAACATGACTTACATGCTTGATTAGAGCCAAAATGTGGAACAAAATTAACTTGTATGAAAGTGGCATTAATAGGTGGTAAAAGGATGTCAAATTGGATGTATATGATGTTAACATGTCAATTGTTGCATATATGGTGGAAAGTGACTCTTATAGGGTGCAAAGTGACTCTAATATGGTGAGAAGTGACTAACATGGTTAATTAGAACCAAAATGTGGACCAAAATTGACTTGTATGAATATGGCACTAAGAGGTGGTAAAAGGATTTCTAATTGCATGTACATGATGTTAACATGTTAATTGTACCAATATATGATGGCAAGTGACTCTTATAAGGTGCAAAGTGACTCTAATATGGTGAGAAGTCACTTACATGATTGATTAGAGCCAAAATGTGGCCCAAAATTGACTTGTAGGAAAGGGGTACCAAGAGGTGGTTAAAGGATGTCTAATTGCATTTACGTGATGTTAATGTTAATTGTATCAATATATGGGGCAAGTGACTCTTATAGGGTGTAAAGGTACTCTAATATGGTGAACATGACTTACATGGTTGATTAGAGCCAAAATGTGGAACAAAATTAACTTGTATGAAAGTGGCATTAATAGGTGGTAAAAGGATGTCAAATTGGATGTATATGATGTTAACATGTCAATTGTTGCATATATGGTGGAAAGTGACTCTTATAGGGTGCAAAGTGACTCTAATATGGTGAGAAGTGACTAACATGGTTAATTAGAACCAAAATGTGGACCAAAATTGACTTGTATGAATATGGCACTAAGAGGTGGTAAAAGGATTTCTAATTGCATGTACATGATGTTAACATGTTAATTGTACCAATATATGATGGCAAGTGACTCTTATAAGGTGCAAAGTGACTCTAATATGGTGAGAAGTCACTTACATGATTGATTAGAGCCAAAATGTGGCCCAAAATTACTTGTAGGAAAGGGGTACCAAGAGGTGGTTAAAGGATGTCTAATTGCATTTACGTGATGTTAACATGTTAATTGTATCAATATGGGGCAAGTGACTCTTATAGGGTGTAAAGGTACTCTAATATGGTGAACATGACTTACATGGTTGATTAGAGCCAAAATGTGGAACAAAATTAACTTGTATGAAAGTGGCATTAATAGGTGGTAAAAGGATGTCAAATTGGATGTATATGATGTTAACATGTCAATTGTTGCATATATGGTGGAAAGTGACTCTTATAGGGTGCAAAGTGACTCTAATATGGTGAGAAGTGACTAACATGGTTAATTAGAACCAAAATGTGGACCAAAATTGACTTGTATGAATATGGCACTAAGAGGTGGTAAAAGGATTTCTAATTGCATGTACATGATGTTAACATGTTAATTGTACCAATATATGATGGCAAGTGACTCTTATAAGGTGCAAAGTGACTCTAATATGGTGAGAAGTCACTTACATGATTGATTAGAGCCAAAATGTGGCCCAAAATTGACTTGTAGGAAAGGGGTACCAAGAGGTGGTTAAAGGATGTCTAATTGCATTTACGTGATGTTAATATGTTAATTGTATCAATATATGGGGCAAGTGACTCTTATAGGGTGTAAAGGTACTCTAATATGGTGAACAATGACTTACATGCTTGATTAGAGCCAAAATGTGGAACAAAATTAACTTGTATGAAAGTGGCATTAATAGGTGGTAAAAGGATGTCAAATTGGATGTATATGATGTTAACATGTCAATTGTTGCATATCAAAGCGACTCTTATAGGGTGCAAAGTGACTCTAATATGGTGAGAAGTGACTAACATGGTTAATTAGAACCAAAATGTGGACCAAAATTGACTTGTATGAATATGGCACTAAGAGGTGGTAAAAGGATTTCTAATTGCATGTACATGATGTTAACATGTTAATTGTACCAATATATGATGGCAAGTGACTCTTATAAGGTGCAAAGTGACTCTAATATGGTGAGAAGTCACTTACATGATTGATTAGAGCCAAAATGTGGCCCAAAATTGACTTGTAGGAAAGGGGTACCAAGAGGTGGTTAAAGAATGTCTAATTGCATTTACGTGATGTTAATATGTTAATTGTATCAATATATGGGGCAAGTGACTCTTATAGGGTGTAAAGGTACTCTAATATGGTGAACAGACTTACATGCTTGATTAGAGCCAAATGTGGAACAAAATTAACTTGTATGAAAGTGGCATTAATAGGTGGTAAAAGGATGTCAAATTGGATGTATATGATGTTAACATGTCAATTGTTGCATATATGGTGGAAAGTGACTCTTATAGGGTGCAAAGTGACTCTAATATGGTGAGAAGTGACTAATGGTTAATTAGAACCAAAATGTGGACCAAAATTGACTTGTATGAATATGGCACTAAGAGGTGGTAAAAGGATTTCTAATTGCATGTACATGATGTTAACATGTTAATTGTACCAATATATGATGGCAAGTGACTCTTATAAGGTGCAAAGTGACTCTAATATGGTAGAAGTCACTTACATGATTGATTAGAGCCAAAATGTGGCCCAAAATTACTTGTAGGAAAGGGGTACCAAGAGGTGGTTAAAGGATGTCTAATTGCATTTACGTGATGTTAACATGTTAATTGTATCAATATATGGGGCAAGTGACTCTTATAGGGTGTAAAGGTACTCTAATATGGTGAACAGTGACTTACATGGTTGATTAGAGCCAAAATGTGGAACAAAATTAACTTGTATGAAAGTGGCATTAATAGGTGGTAAAAGGATGTCAAATTGGATGATATGATGTTAACATGTCAATTGTTGCATATATGTGGAAAGTGACTCTTATAGGTGCAAAGTGACTCTAATATGGTGATAAGTGACTAACATGGTTAATTAGAACCAAATGTGGACCAAAATTGACTTGTATGAATATGGCACTAAGAGGTGGTAAAGGATTTCTAATTGCATGTACATGATGTTAACATGTTAATTGTACCAATATATGATGGCAAGTGACTCTTATAAGGTGTAAAGTGACTCTAATATGGTGAGAAGTCACTTACATGATTGATTAGAGCCAAATGTGGCCAAAATTGACTTGTAGGAAAGGGGTACCAAGAGGTGGTTAAAGGATGTCTAATTGCATTTACGTGATGTTAATATGTTAATTGTATCAATATATCTTATAGGGTGTAAAGGTACTCTAATATGGTGAACAATGACTTACATGCTTGATTAGAGCCAAAATTGGAGCAAAATTAACTTGTATGAAAGTGGCATTAATAGGTGGTAAAAGGATGTCAAATTGGATGTATATGATGTTAACATGTCAATTGTTGCATATAAAGTGACTCTTATAGGGTGCAAAGTGACTCTAATATGGTGAGAAGTGACTAACATGGTTAATTAGAACCAAAATGTGGACCAAAATTGACTTGTATGAATATGGCACTAAGAGGTGGTAAAAGGATTTTATTGTGTACATTATTGTACCAATATATGCAAGTGACTCTTATAAGGTGCAAAGTGACTCTAATATGGTGAGAAGTCACTTACATGATTGATTAGAGCCAAAATGTGGCCCAAAATTGACTTGTAGGAAAGGGTACCAAGAGGTGGTTAAAGGATGTCTAATTGCATTTACGTGATGTTAATATGTTAATTGTATCAATATATGGGGCAAGTGACTCTTATAGGGTGTAAAGGTACTCTAATATGGTGAACAATGACTTACATGCTTGATTAGAGCCAAAATGTGGAACAAAATTACTTGTATGAAAGTGGCATTAATAGGTGTAAAAGGATGTCAAATTGGATGTATATGATGTTAACATGTCAATTGTTGCATATATGGAAAGTGACTCTTATAGGGTGCAAAGTGACTCTAATATGGTGAGAAGTGACTAACATGGTTAATTAGAACCAAAATGTGGACCAAAATTGACTTGTATGAATATGGCCTAAGAGGTGGTAAAAGGATTTCTAATTGCATGTACATGATGTTAACATGTTAATTGTACCAATATATGATGGCAAGTGACTCTTATAAGGTGCAAAGTGACTCTAATATGGTGAGAAGTCACTTACATGATTGATTAGAGCCAAAATGTGGCCCAAAATTACTTGTAGGAAAGGGGTACAAGAGGTGGTTAAAGGATGTCTAATTGCATTTACGTGATGTTAACATGTTAATTGTATCATATATGGGCAAGTGACTCTTATAGGGTGTAAAGGTACTCTAATATGGTGAACAGTGACTTACATGGTTGTTAGAGCCAAAATGTGGAAAAATTAACTTGTATGAAAGTGGCATTAATAGGTGGTAAAAGGATGTCAAATTGGATGTATATGATGTTAACATGTCAATTGTTGCATATATGGTGGAAAGTGACTCTTATAGGTGCAAAGTGACTCTAATATGGTGATAAGTGACTAACATGGTTAATTAGAACCAAAATGTGGACCAAAATTGACTTGTATGAATATGGCACTAAGAGGTGGTAAAAGGATTTCTAATTGCATGTACATGATGTTAACATGTTAATTGTACCAATATATGATGGCAATGACTCTTAAGGTGCAAAGTGACTCTAATATGGTGAGAAGTCACTTACATGATTGATTAGAGCCAAAATGTGGCCAAAAATTGACTTGTAGGAAAGGGGTACCAAGAGTGGTTAAGATGTCTAATTGCATTTACGTTGATGTTAATTGTATCATATATGGGGCAAGTGACTCTTATAGGGTGTAAAGGTACTCTAATATGGTGAACATGACTTACATGTTGATTAGAGCCAAATGTGGAACAAAATTAACTTGTATGAAAGTGGCATTAATAGGTGTAAAAGGATGTCAAATTGGATGTATATGATTAACATGTCAATTGTTGCATATATGGTGGACTCTTATAGGGTGCAAAGTGACTCTAATATGGTGAGAAGTGACTAACATGGTTAATTAGAACCAAAATGTGGACCAAATTGACTTGTATGAATATGGCACTAAGATGGTAAAAGGATTTCTAATTGCATGTACATGATGTTAATGTTAATTGTACCATATATGATGGCAAGTGACTCTTATAAGGTGCAAAGTGACTCTAATATGGTGAGAAGTCACTTACATGATTGATTAGAGCCAAAATGTGGCCCAAAATTGACTTGTAGGAAAGGGGTACCAAGAGGTGGTTAAAGGATGTCTAATTGCATTTACGTGATGTTAACATGTTAATTGTATCAATATATGGGGCAAGTGACTCTTATAGGGTGTAAAGGTACTCTAATATGGTGAACAGTGACTTACATGGTTGATTAGAGCCAAAATTGGAACAAAATTAACTTGTATGAAAGTGGCATTAATAGGTGGTAAAAGGATGTCAAATTGGATGTATATGATGTTAACATGTCAATTGTTGCATATATGGTGGAAAGTGACTCTTATAGGGTGCAAAGTGACTAATATGGTGAGAAGTGACTAACATGGTTAATTAGAACCAAAATGTGGACCAAAA